>NW_021319944.1:1870043-1916990 GCF_001605985.2 Dendrobium catenatum | reverse complement strand
TATATATATATATTTATTTATTTATTTATTTATTTATTTATTTATTTATTTGATTTTGAAAACTCAACTTTATATTCCCAAAAAAAAAACTCAACTTTATTTAATTGATTATGAAAGTTTATAATGAAATTATTTATCCTATGATTTATATTAATTGATTATATTTTAAACAAAAATTTTAGGCTTTTACATAACCTATAGGCGTCTCTCAAATCTTGTCAATTATAATTATAATGAATAAAATTTAAGAAAAATAACATGCAATTTTAAGAGCGGCCCCCAATATAAATAAATAAAAATGTAACATACACTTTTCATCAAAAATGAAAATTAGTTTTTGGGTGACCTCACTTTTTACTCTCCTTCATCAGTTCCAAATTAAGGGTGTTAAATTGGATTTGGTTGATGAGCAACACATTAAAGTAGTCCATTATGCCATTAAAACCCACTTTAAATAGATTTAAACTCTTATGATTTAAAATTAAATTTATTTTATAAGTTTAAAGAGAAGCTATTTAAGTTTATCCAAAAAAAATGAAAAGTTTCAAGTGAATTAGACTCTAAAGGATATAGCTTCTTCTTTCCACTTCTAGATGCTCCCCTGTTCTGCCTTTATTAGATCCCCTCTTCTGATCTAGCCTTTGTCGAAACATGACTCCCTCTAGATGACTCTCAACCACCTCCCTCCTTAGAGAACCCCTTCAACAAGATTGTATCATTCTCCCTCTATAAGCTCTATCAAGCTAACAACCATAGATAAATTTAAAAAAAAAAAAATCATAGATAAAATTTTAGTGATACTCTTAATATGCTTTGCTTTTCTGAGCTTGTTACACTACCATCTTCGTCTATATGATAATTATGGTAAAGATAATAATTTAATTAGTGTGTCCTTGGGTTGATAGTGAAAGGTTTGTTTGGGTAGTGGTGAAATGATGATTTAGGATTTGGACAAATTTAATGTTGAAATTCTAAGCTACCATGGGTAAGCTTCCTTGGATAATAAGGGGAGAAACTTGAAATCAAAGATTTTGGATGTTAAGGAATTTATGTTAGTATTTTATGGATCTTGAATCAGCAGTTCAATAGTTCTAATATTTTTAATATGATTTCTCACAATAGAAAATTTTCTTTCTATAATAGCCTTTTGGCTAGAGTATCTTAGAGTTAATAGGGAGTTGAGGTCTTAAGAGGTTATGAGTAATATGAGAGAATATTTGATAGAGTTTTTAAAAGGTTAGATGTGTTTTGTGGTTAAGGGAAGCAAAGATTGGAGAATTATGTTGGTAAAGAAGAGGATTAAGCATAAAAAAGATAACTAATGACTCACAAAAGCTCTCGTTGATCAGTCACCAAACTTCACCAGAGCATAAAGCATCCACCAAAAATTTCAACATAAAGTTTGCACATAAGTAAAAAGTATTTTTTTTTTATTCAACTAATCCAAAAATGAAGTGTGGGAAAGAAAATGAAGTTTGGGAGGCTTTAAAGAAAATGAAGTGAGGGAAAACTATTAAACATGATGATATTCCAATAGAGGTCTAGAAATGCTTCGGAGATAAAGAAATTTCTTGGCTTACTAAACTTTTTAATATAATATGAAAACTAAAAAGATGTAAGCTATGTGGAGAATGAATGTGTTAATTCCTACCTTTAAGAATAAAGGTGATGCACAAGATTGTGCAAATTATAGATGAATTAAGTTAATGTATCATACTTTAAAACTATGGGAGAGTTAGGGAGCATAGGTTACAACGTGATACTAATATTTCTCAAAATCAATTTGGATTCATACTGGGTAGGTCTGCAATGAAATCCATACATTTATTGAGAGGTTTGATGGAGAAGTATTGAGAGAAAAAAGAATATCTTTATATTATATTTATTAATTTAGAGTTCTAAAAAAGAAAGGGATTAATAATGTGTATGTTCATGTTATTAGAGATATGAATGCTGGAGTTGTTGTGTTCAAACACAAGGTGGTTTGACCAAGTATTTTCCAATTTCAATTGGATTAAATCAAGAATTAGCCTTAAGCCCATATCAGTTTGATTTATTCATTGATATTCTTACTAGAGATTTGCAAGAGGATGTTCTGTGGTGTATGCTTTTTGCTGATGATATTTTTCTTATTAATAAGACCAAAGAGAGAGTTGAAGGTAAACTTGAATTATGGAGGTCAGCCTTAGAGTCTAAAGGTTTTCATTTGAGTAGATCTAAAATCGAATACATATAGTAGAATTTTAGTAGTAATATATCTAGTGGGGTTTTTGTGACTTTGAGCGATCAAGTCATTAATAAGAGTATATGTTTTAGATATCTTGATTCTTTTGTTTAGAGTAATGGTGAAATAGATGGGATATTATTAGTAGAATTCAAGTTGGATGGATGAACTGGAGGAATGCAACAGGCTTGTTGTGTGATAGAAAAGTAACACTCAAACTTAAGAGAAAATTCTATAAGATGGTGGTTATACCTGCAATGCTTTATAGCGCAGAATGTTGGCCATTAAAAGAGAAGCAATAAACTAAATTAAGTGTTGCAGAGATGAGGATGCTCAGGTGGATGAGTAACTTTACTCTTAGAGACAGGATATCAAAATGAGCATATACGTGAAAAGGTTGGAGTAGCTCCAATGGCAGATCAGGTTAGAGTGAGTCGTCTTAGATGATTTGGTCACATAAAACGGCAGCCTTCCGATGACCAGGTTAAGCGAGTAGATGTATTAGATTTAATCTATGTTAAGAAAGGTAGAGGTAGACCTAAAAAGATTTGGTCATAAAATATTAGAAATGATCTTTCTTTATTAGATATAAATAAGAATTTGACACTTAACTGGACACAATGGAGAAAAAGGATTAATATAGCTGATCCCACATAGTACGATAAAGGCTTGTTGTTGTTGCTATTGTTGCATTCAATGAATTCAAAAATATAAAACAAAGTTTTATTGATATACCTTTTCCAATCCTAGATAACTTCATAACCCTTTCTCTATGAAACACCATCTATGAAATTAGCCAAATTGCAAGTCATATGTTACCGCATATATTTTTTGAATTTGTATGGTTGGAAGATGGATTATCTAAATATGACTGCTTCCATCTGACATCATAATTTATTGTGAGAGGATAAGACTAATAGCTATGGAGAGGTAGAATAACATGGAGAGACTTTACAAATATGACAAATCTGATCAAATATAATATCAAACCATATGATTTAGGGGATATATTCACGGATAAGAAGTGTTTCAAGATATCATTGTTTAATCATATCTAATGAGGAAGGCCAGACGAAAACACTGATGTTCTCCTTCTTTTAACGTTATCTTTTTCCACCCTTTTGATAGTTTGAAGTAGTTGAACATGTGATGTAAGAGCAAGGACATGAAGAAAGACAAGGGGTTTCCAACCATAACAAAAGGTTCTCTAGCGCCTTCATAAATATAGCATCTCTTCATCAAATTAGTATTAAAAAAATGGTATCAAACTGGTACCAGTAAAATTTGATTCTGTATCATTTTTATTTTTTCCAAGAAAAGTTAAGCTTCCTTGCTGATTTTGTTTCCTGATTGATCCTGGAATAGGAAGGTGCAGGATATAAATTTTCAGAACTGACCAAACTGAATTCCTAATCTTGTCTCAGGATTAAATTTAATCACGACCGCCTGGTAACACAACAGAACTAGGTGGGATTTCATTGGGATAATCGCAGAAAAATAAGATACTCCACTAAAATAAACTTGCTCTAGAAATACAAATGAGCGGATAATCGAAGACTCGAGTACTAAATATACAGCCTAAATCATTGAAAATCATATAGGTTCGTTAAGGTTTTTTGGATTCTGAAACATCTATGATGCACAGATACGGACACGACTACGCGGATATGACATGACACGGACACTGTACACTTAAAGTATCAAAAATATAGGGCACGGAGACGAGTTGGATACGGTATTATAATTTTTATATTTTGAAAATAGCATATAAAATTTAATAATTGTAATAGTAATCATAATTTAGAAATAATAAGTCATTTAAAAAGAAGTTGGGCTAAAAAATAATTAATATTAGGTTGTCTAAAGTCGAAAGTTGATGCCATGTATAAGGCATCGAGAGAGATGATGACAATATTATCGAGAGTCGGGCATCAATATTATGCAGTAAGTATTAGGCGTCAATATCAAGAGGGCGTCTGTAGTCGATGTTGAGAGGCGTTGGCCGTAGATGTTAAGACGACGTCAAACAAAGATGAGCTCTCAAGTTGTGGGTGTAGAAATTGCTAGTGTCGAGCATCAATGTCAAGATAGTGTAAAACTTTGATGTTGAGATGGTTTTAAAATGTCGATGTTGATATCATTCATTATTGTGAAACCAAAGTCACGACCTGCCAAAGAGAAATAAAAATGAAAATATTCAATGAATGGGGTATTGAGTGCAGGTGATTGATTTGATGTTGTGGATAAGAATTAAGAAATTCAATTTTTATATTTAAAAAAAATTAAATACAAAAAATTATATTTAAAAAAAATTATAAAATATTTAAGACGCATGTCCAATTTGTATTTAATATTTTTTTAATCAGACATGTTTTCGACGTGTCTGATACATGTCGGAAGCATGTAGAGCCGAATACGTGTCAGACATTGCACGCCTCTTTGATAAAAAATGTCAGTGCATAATAGTTTAACACAGCAGCATAAAAAGGTAACTTAATTTCATCAACCATAATAGAAAGATGGTAATAAGCACTGAGCAAAATGCATTATTATTGCCCAACAGGACACCTGCATGCCCTTTATCAACTTCTCGTAGGTTGCATCCTCAAGCTCATGATAATAGTGCAGACTCCAAGCCTAGTTCAATGCTTTAAAGCAAATAGCACAACCAATACAAACTTACAGAGATTTGGCTGCAGCGATGACATTCTCTGCAGTCAAACCAAACTCCTTGTATATTTTCCCAGCAGGAGCACTCGCCCCAAACCTGTCAATCCCAATCGCTTTGCCCTTACTTCCAATATATTTTTCCCACCCAAACGTTGAGCCAGCCTCAATGCTGATCCTTGCAGAAACAGCCTTAGGAAGAACACTCTCTTTGTAATCATCTGACTGCTCTTCAAACAATTCCCATGAAACAAGTGACACAACCCTTACCCTCTTTCCGTCCTTTCTCAGTTCCTCTCCAGCCTTGGCAGCAATCTCCAACTCCGATCCAGATCCAATGAGAATAAGATCAGGCTTATTGTCTGAAGAGTTGTCTGAGATGATATATCCACCCTTCTCAACTCCTTCAAATGATGTTCCAGAAAGCTGAGGAAGCTTCTGGCGAGAAAGGGCAAGGATAGAAGGTCTCTTCTGGCTGAGAACGGCAACTTTGTAGGCACCTGCAGTCTCATTTCCATCTGCAGGCCGGAGTATCAAGATGTTCGGCATCATCCTGAAGCTCATTAGGTGCTCAATGGGTTGATGTGTAGGGCCATCTTCGCCAAGTCCAATGGAGTCATGAGTCATCACAAAGATGACTCTAGCTTGAGATAATGCCGCAAGTCTAATGGAGGCTCTCATATAATCTGTGAAGACAAAGAAAGTGGCACAGTAAGGGATGAGGCCAGGGCTATGGTGTGCAATGCCATTGCAGATAGCGCCCATCCCATGTTCTCTGACACCAAATCTTATGTTTTTCTCTTGTGGAGTGCTATTTTGGAAGTTACTATACATCTTAAGCAATGTCATGTTGGAGGATGCTAGATCAGCACTACCACCAATAAGTCCAGGAAGAACTTTAGCCAATGCATTAAGGCACTGCTGAGAGAGATTTCTGGTGGCATCAGCTGGGCTTTCAGGAGTATATACCTGTCGATAGAACAAAATAAAGTCAAATATATATGCATATATATATATATATATATCAACAATAAAGATTGGGAATCATCCAAATCACCATTATTATTATGGCAATTACAATTATCCCAAGTAATTGGCTTCTACTTTATGAATCCTCATTTTTGCTTCATTCTTATTAAGTCTATGTCTATTTTCAATTATCTTATCATAAAAATGGCAAGTCCCACTATCCCAAAAAATAATTATTTCTCAAACATTTTAATTTTGCCATGCATTCATCTTAATATTCTCATTTCTACCACACTAAATTTAACTATAATTTTCTTCGTTATTATCAAATAGTTATATTCGTATAATATAGTCGATCTAGTTGTAGTCTTGTAAAATTTAATTTTAAGTCTCCATGATATTCCTGTCATACAATACCATCCAATCTTAACTCTAAAAGTTATTATCTTTACCAATATTATCATTTGTTGTATAACAAATCCAAGACACTCAAACTAATTGCACCTAATATAACTTCAAATTTACATACCATATTCTCAACATTTACTCTATTAATCCTATGCCCCGTCTTCTAAAAATATCCTTCATTGTTCTACTAATGCTAGTTCCTTGTCTTCCAGCAATATCAAAAATCATCAATGAATCATAGTAAAATCAATATTATGCTGCTCACCGGAAGAGCCTTCTCCCATTCAGCAGGCAAGTCTCCTGAAATTATATCCTTCAAAATAGTCGCATCTTCTTTGTGCTTCTTCTCATACTCTGCAAACTTCGCATTCCATTCAGACTCATGAGCTGCACCATTAGAGATATGTCGGCTCCAATGGCTGTAAGAAGCCAAAAGCAAGCATTGACTAATTACTATCCATAGAAAATAAGGCTGCATTGATTAATTACTACCCATAGAAAATAAGGCTTAAAGTGCTAGCAATTTAGTTGAAAAAGATTTTAAAAGTTATTACCAATATCCTGGGATCAAATCCCTCCTACTAAATTGTGTTCCTACACTCAAATTTTCACCTGAAAAAAGGCTCAATTTTATAGTGTTGTGTTGTTGAATAATGGGAATGACTATTCAATAAAAATATTATTCTTTTTTTTTAGGAGAAATGCACCAATGCATTAAAAGAAAATAAAAATATTATTCAAAGTGTGAAAAAGAGTTATAGCTATTTGATAAAAAATATTAGGGGATTCATAAACATAGCACTTTAAACTTGCTTATTTATATATCTAGCACCTGAAACTTAGTATTTGATTATATAACACATAAATCTATTTAATACTTTAAAAGTAATACTTTGTTACCTTCATTCTCATCTCCCCTTAAAAAACTATTAGCACGGCAAATCAGAAGGCTCTACAAGTGGTCCCTCTTCACGTGACTCTGCTCCAGCCGTCACCGAACGCATCCCACTTACCTACTGCTAACGACTCTGCTCCTGCAAGGATATCACGATCCTTAGTTATGATTATACTTCACCAATATATCATGTAATCTGAGTTCTACATTTCAATGAGAACATCTTATCTACAGTAATCTGTCTATCTTCTTCTCTTTGCCTTCTCTTCTTGGTATCAAAGCGCTGAGCTTCACCGCCTTCTTTCTCCATGGCCGGACAAAGCGCCACCTCCTCCGGAACTTCTCTGGCATCTTCTCTGTCTGCAGCAATGGCAGACTTCACTGTGCCTGCTCCGCTGAAGTTCCTCATGACGAATCTGAAGCTCATCGTCAATCTTTAACTCTCCAACGAGAACTACGCCATCTGGAGCTTACAGGTGCACAAGCTCTTCACAGCAAACGGTTTCGATGGCTACCTCACCGGAAAACAGGCGCGACCGAGCGGACCCTCTTCCGATCCCAAACTGAAGCTGTGGCTTCTAATCGACCAGAACCTCGTTGTCGCTCTACTTTCCACCATTTCGCCTTCAGTTCTCCCTTGCATACTACACCTCTCCACCTCTGCTGAGATCTGGAACACTTTTGGCAAATCGCCTGCAGCCCACCAACAGGTCGAGAGTCATCCAGCTCAACACAGCAACCAATCAGTTTGGATACTATGTATTCTCTTCTCTTCAGCGAATAGATACACGTCAACAACAAACTGCAGCGCGATATTCCTCCTGCTACTGACAATGTAGCCTTCTACACTGGCCGCGGCCGAAGCAATCGAGGCCGAGGAAACTATCGCGGAAGATCATTTCCACCCAGATCTCAACCCAACAGCAATCGAGCCACACCCACACAGGGGAACACTCGGACTACCTGTCAGATCTGTGGGAAGCCCGGCCACATTGCCCTTGATTGCTGGCACAGATGCAACATGAATTACTCCTCCATAGAGCCTTCTCGAGCTCTCTTATCTCAACCACAAAACAACAATGCCACCGAGTGCATACTAGACATCGGAGCTTCAAGTCACCTTACCCTGACTCTATCAATCTATAGCAGCCCACCGCCTATTTAGGCACAGATTCTGTCTCCATAGCCAATGGGAACTCTCTGCCTATTCAACACCAGAGCCAAGGGATACTACCTCTCCCAAATACTCCTCGTAAGATTTTTCTCCAAAACATCTTTCATGTTCCTTCACTAACTCACAATTTACTCTCTGTTCACAAGCTTACCAAGGACAATAATTTCTCTATCTCCTTCGACGCTAACGGCTTCGTCATTCAGGATCTAGCGGACAATCAAGTTCTTCTCCATGGTCCTACCCGTGATGGCCTCTATTCAATCCACACGCCCAAGACCCGATCATCTCACACTGCCTTCCACTCCACAGCCACTACAAGCTCAATCTGGCACAATCGTCTTGGACCTCTTGGTCATCCTCACCTCCGTGTCATGAAGTTATTAGCTAAATTAGTCCCGTCTATATGTACTTCTTCTGGTTCTACCTTATGTCGGTCTTGTAATGTGGCCAAAAGCCACAAGTTATCATTTCCTTTTAGAATCTACAAATGTTACAACTCCTTTTTCTCTCATTCACACAGATGTTTGGGGACCTTCACCCGTTCCCTCAATCAATGGATATCATTATTATGTAACTTTCATTGACGATCACTCTCGTTTCTGCTGGCTTTATCTAATGCAATCCAATGATCAAACTCTTTCAAAATTTATACACTTCCATAATCTTATCAACACATCTTTCAACAGTAAAATTAAAACCATTCGATCAGACAACGGAGGCGAATTTCTCAATAATCACTTCACCAACTACCTCTCTCAACACGGAATAGCTCATCAACGCAGCTGTCCCTACACACCCGAACAAAATAGTCTCGCATAAAGCAAAAATAGACATCTTCTAAAGATCACCCGAGCTCTACTACACACCGCCACTCTTCCCTCTACCTTTTGGGCAGAAGCTCTTCTCACAGCTAATTACCTCATAAATCGCCTTCCCACTAAATCCCGTCATCTCCACATTCCCTACAAATTACACCATGGCACACTACCAAATTACAACCACCTCAAAATATTTGGTTGTCTTTGCTTCCCTTGGCTTCGCCCTCTGACGACAAACAAACTCCAACCTAGATCTCAAGATATTGCATTTTCCTTGGTTATTCATCCTCCCACAAAGGCTATAGATGTTACAACCTTCTCACCCACAAAATTCACATCTCCCGTCACGTAATCTTCTATGAACAACACTTTCCACACTCCATTTCATCCACCAATACCACTACTCCAATCTCCATCATGGTGTTGCCTTGAATCACCTCCTTCTTCACCTCTGCCACATTGTTGCCTTCTCCCAAACTATCACAGAGAGAGATTCCCATTCAATGATCTATAGGCAGATTTTAGGCAGAAAATGGAGTTGGAGTTGCAAGTCTTTTTTATTCAGGGAACTTTGACTTTGAACTTATGATTCTCTTATTCGTTTACTTATTTATTGTGAGAATTTCACATGGAATAAGGTATGCGACAATTTCGACATACTAACAGATATCTATTAACGAGCCTATCTTGAAATCAAATAAATTTAATTTTACTTTTTATCTTGCGTGGGATCTTAACTATGAAAAATCTAATCCCGAGCTTAGAATTTTTATTTTCTTCGACCATTTTCGGTTTAGGCAGAAAGGCAATAGTGCGAAGCGGAGATGCAAATGGAGATAAATAAGTGTCACTTTTGAGGTGTTAGGTAGATTTTGCATGTTATATAAGGAAATACTAAGTTTTAAGACTTATAAATAAGCAAGTTTAAAAAAGCAATGTATGAAAATCTCGAGAAATACTATGGCATTGATAGGAGTGATGGAATAACTAAAATAAATATTATGAGAATATTTCATATTATTATAACATGATAAAATAATCTTAATTAGCACATAATAAATTAAATTGTTTTTTAATTAAAAAGAACAAGTACATATCATAAAATCACCTTTCCAATAAGTCACCTAAACTATCCATCTAAGAAATCATTAGTTATTTGTCAAATTTGATTTTGTTAATCAATCGGTTGTACTGTTTGACACATACCTCAATCCATTAGTCAAGCTCGATGAGGAGCTCTATTGGGGGGTCATTGGGGGGAAGCGAATGCAACATATAGAGGGTCGCGACATTGTAAATCTAGCATCAAAGTGTTCTGGTCCCCCCTCTGAGATAGAACACGGAACCACAACACTGTAGTTCCAGTGCCACGACACTATGAACCTAGCGCAGCTGCACTATAGGTTCAACGCCACAGCGCAGCAGAGGCGTTTTGAAATAATGAGTCATAGTCGAGGCATTGTGTGTAAGTTGAGTCGGTTTTATCTTTGTTTTTAAGAGATGTATCTAATTGAAGGGGATGTAACTCATAAGAAACTTGCATTCACATTTAGAGACGGTGGATGTGGGTGATCTGTATAATTTCTCTCATTTTATATAATGGATTTCTTGATGTAGTGTGGCTCCATTATTTTTTTATTTACGAGTTTTTCTACGCTAAATTCTAGAGTTCTTCTTCGTCGTTTATTTTCCTTGTTTATTTCATTTTTTGTTCACTTCCCAACAGAAAGTCATTTTTTTGCTAAACTTTTTCTCACCGCATCAAATCAAACACACAAAAACAACTTCTACTGTTCTAGGAAGCAAAAATAGGCAGAAAAAAGTATTATCAAATTAAACGGTCCTTAAGTTTTATATGCCCAGCTAAATAGATTAGTAGAAGTGACACCTTTTCACATCCTCAGGTACATGGAAAGGATCATAAGGCCATCCAAGATTTTTTCTAGTTGCATCAACTTCCTCACTACCCAATGCACTTCCATGAGCACTGTATGAATTTGCCTTGTTCGGTGATCCATAACCAATGGTGGTTGTAACCTGCAGAGACATGGACGTACATGAAGGATAAGAATGTCCCTATCAAACACTAAAAAGAGAGCAACAAAAAATACTGTGAGATGTAATCAAACGTAGAGGGAGAAAGAAAAGTACCTTTATCAATGAAGGCTTGTCTTTAACAGCTTTGGCTTCCTTGATTGCAGCCCGGATCTCATTGTAGCCTGTGTTACCATTCTTTACCCAGATGGTGTGCCAGCCAAGAGCCTCGAAGCGTGCATTGACATCCTCTGTAAATGTAATTTCTGTGTCTCCATCAATGGTAATACGATTGTCATCATAGAAAGCAATCAATTTCCCAAGACCCCAGTGTCCAGCAAGAGAGCAAGCTTCATTTGATACTCCCTCCATTTGGCAACCATCCCCAAGTATAACATACCTAAATTAAAATGCCAGTCAGTGCTAGTCCCTAAGGACATCTCCAACCTAAAATCTAATTTTTCACTCCAAAATATAGTGAAACTAAAAAATTGGGTGATTCATCTCCAATCAAACTCCATTTTGCGCCCTTCGCAGAAGGTAACCATCTTTTTCCTCTTTCGCACATTCTTCAGCAAATCTGGTAGATACAGAAAAATAATGTAGGTGAACAGTGCACGCCAATATTAGCGTCGCACTGCTCACCCGCAACCAAATACCGAAAGTTTTATAGTTCGGCTGGAGCTCGCAAAAGACTCCCTTCATGCCTTTGGAGTTCGTTTGGAGAAGGCTAAGTGCTACAAAAGAAGAACAGATATAATAACACGTGACAGGATACGACTCTTTAAACTATTACGTGTAATGGTCAATGATCTCCGCATCAGGCTTATTGAAGCGGGCAGCTAGGTGCTTCTCAGCTAATGCTAATCCGACAGCATTTGCAATACCCTGACCAAGAGGACCTGTAGCACACAAAGAGAATAAATTACATAATCTATAACACCAAGCAGAATACAGAAAAAGAAAGATATGGTAATACAAGTAATGCAAAAGCATTCTTTACATAAAACGAATAGTCATGCCCTGTTCAGTTCTACACTTAAAATTACTTACCAGTAGTGACTTCGATACCGGGCGTTTCAAAACTCTCAGGATGCCCAGGAGTTTTACTCTGCCACTGTCTGAAAGCTTTCAAATCCTCATCCTAAAACATCATAATAAGAACCATCAATTATAAAATAAAAAAAGAGCAGCTTTGAGCAAAATATTTTTATAAACGGCATCTCCATATCAGGGCTTTTAAACTTTATAAACCAGGCTCCAATTCAACTAAATAGACCCATACATTGATCTCTCCTTGAGGAATCATTTAAACTGATTCTAAACCAACATTAGCAGAATAAAGATCGGTAGACTTGTATCATAAGAAATTTATCAAAGAAAAACAATTTCTCAGAACGAACAAAATGAAAGAAATTATCCCTGACTAGACCAACCAATCCTAAAAAAAGGAAACGACATATATGCCAAACTATGGGAGACAAGACGACAAGATTCATTTGAGAGAAAAACGCCATATTTCCTACTCATATTCAAGCAAGTCAAAATCATAAAAACCTTCTATATAAAGAATGCAAACCACTCATACCTTAACACTGTCATACCCAGTAAGGTAGAGTAGCGCGTAATGCAGCATGCATCCATGGCCCGCAGAGAGCAGGAATCGATCCCGGTTAAACCAGTAAGGATTCTTAGGGTTGAAGCGCATGAATTCATCGAAGAGGATATGACCCAAGGGGGCACATCCCATGGGGAGCCCCGGGTGACCTGAGTTGGCCTTCTCCACCGCATCGACGGCCAGGAACCGGATTGTGTTCACGGACCTCTCCATTAGCTCTTCGGTCACCGGCTTGCCGTCCGCCGTGTCAATCACGGCTGATCGAATCTTAACAAACCGCCGAGAGCGCTGTTTTAACTCAGCCGCTTTTGGGTTAAGCCGAAGAATAAGGCGGTGCCCGCCGGAGGAGAGGGCGAGGCGGTCAGGCTGGGATGGGGCCGCGACGGTCCCCCGGCCGGAGATCGCCCGTGCTAATTGGGCGTGGGATGCAGTCAAGAAGGAGGAAGCGGCCATGTCGCAGTCGCAAGATCCTCACAAAGCCTGCCGCTTTAGATGAAGAAGGAAGTTGGCGGGTTTAATATAAAATATTTATCGATGAGAGTAAAAAAAGACCGTAGAATCGTGACCGTCGAATGGATATGCCTGCTTTCGATACTGTGATATTTGGACTGATCGTAAATGCACTAATTCCTGATTTTTAATAATTATAATAAAAATATGTCATTTTGAACTTAAATCATATGATAAGGAAAATTTATTTTAGTTAACTTATGACCTCTCAAATGACGTATAAATTTAATTATTGTTTAGTTCTAAAATACATTTTTATAAATAAGATATAATAATATTTTAGCTAACGATGATAATATAAAATATATGACGATAAGTGTTTTATATTTGACACATAAGTATTTTAAATTATTAGATAAAAGCAAAGATGCATTGCTTAGAATTTAATTTTTAGAGTTAAAATTAGGACTTTAAAAAGTGGAATATATTTAAAAAATTACAATAAATTAATATTATTAGGATAGAAAAAAAAAATTAGGAGTGCTCCCTCATTTTGATACTCTTGATCTTAGAGCATTTATCAAGTATTTTTTTATCAAACATTTATGTGCCCAAATGATGTCAGAATTAGGTGATCTTAGGCTTGTTGGATTCATCTCGTCGAGCCGCTCGATTCGATTGTAATCATCCTATATTTGGGTATGATTTGTTCATCCAATTTAGGCTTTGATCCTACCAAATGTACTTTGGGTCCTCAATTTGGATCCATTTGGGCTCGGATTGGATCGATTTTGGTATCGTTGGGTTTGTCTCTTCGAGATGTTTAGTTTGATTATAGGTTTATTTAAATCGGAATTTAGATGGCCCCGGATTAAGTTTTGCAATTTTTTATTCATATTTGCATCGAGAGTCGTGTATGATTAAGATAATTTGTTGACGACATATCAACATTAATCATTTATTTAATAGTTAATCCATTGTTAAAAAAGGTATAATAATCCCTAAGGTTATATAAAGGGTTCTAGTTTATATTAAGGAACTTATTCTTAAATGAAACATTGAATTCGTGTTGTTTGCTTATTTTCTTCTCCACTTTACGATGGATTCTCATTTTCTCATCTCATCTACCACCAAATCCCTTCTTTTAGTGACCGTTCGTCTTTTCTCTTTTTTTATGTTACATCATTCGATTTAACAGATAAAAAATTTTCCTCATATGTATATCTCATTGTTCACTAGCCCTTTGCTTGCAATCTTTTCATTGCTTCACGATCTTCATCCAACACCCCATTACTTGAGATGAACCTCATGTGCATTCGACTCTTCTTCTATCATGACACAAATCTTGATGTTCTAACATTCTTCCTTAAAGCCCATAACTAGTGGTAAGGTCTTTATCTCGAGAGATTATTTTGTGCGAACACCGAACACAGCTTAACGTCCAGAGGCGAGTCAGGTGCAGCCATGTCATCAAGTATCAAGCAGTACCGAGCTCGGTAGTACCAAGCTGTGGTACCGAGTAGGGGGTAACATGGCGCACTTTTATTGAACTCTGGACAGTTTTCGGCGTCCACACAGAATAATTCATCCTTTTATCTCATGTATTATAGATGTGCATCAAGTGCTTGCTATTGTGATCTTAAAGAAATTCATGCCAAAGAATTCTATCATTAAGCAAAGAATAGACCAACTTTTTTTAAAGGGCATGCATCCTGAACATGTAAGAGCAAACCATTGTTAGTGTGAATGTGCTCACAGAATACTTGTATGACCTCCTCAGAATGTTATTGAAGCTTACTATCTGGTTCATACAAGAAGATTGATTATAATAGATGTATCTCATTATTATGACAGTAATTATGCTGATGAACTCTATGATCATCACATTAATATCAATATTAATATAATAATCAATTTACTAGACATATTAGATCTTCATATTACCCATAATCCCAATTGTAATCCTTGAATTTTTCCTAATTAGCATAAGGCATCCCAACATTAACACGCGGTAGAACAAAAATAGTCATTAAAATATTAATGGCTGAGACATCTTAACTTCTACAAAATATCTCAAGAGAATTCTCAGAAATATAAAATCAATCAAGATGAATTATCAACAACTAGAGTTTCTCTCGAGATAATCTCAACTGTCAATTCTAAATATCCCTAAATAATTTTAAATACACTTTAACTAGAATTATTCAAGAAGAGATAGTCATTGACATTAGATCTACTTCAACATTCAATTAACTTTAAATTCAACTTCCAACACGAGCATCATTATAAATAACAATAATCATACCTCTCATATAGGGACATTATGATATATGTTATGATTCGGGGATCAAATCAGCACCCAAAACAACCGCTAGAATCAAATCGGTACCAAACAAAGAAAAAATAGCCACCAACCAAGAAAAGGACAGTAATGATATATAAGAACAACGCTAATAAAGCTAAAATAATAATCTTCAATCAAAAGAAACACAAGATACAATTGATTCACTGTTCAAGAGGTGAATAGGCTCAGCCCCAATTCCTAGTAGCAACTAGGAACCCAAAATCACCGAAGAAAACTACTGCAAAAATTTCTTCATACAATCCCCCCCATATACAAACTTTCTCCTTTGAAATCAGCCCTAGTCCCACCATAAATGCACCTCGTATTTTCTCCAACGATCACTTCTTAATACTTCTCCTATAGATCTGAAATGAGGTGTTGACAAAACAGGAGCCTTTGGATTCCTGGAATTTCGCCGACCCCCACCCCCAGGCATTCGGTTTGGTAGCCAGAGGCTTGGGATCCATAGCTGCATCGACAAAAGAATAAAAGAAATTATTAGTGAGAATATCTATTATACTTGGAAATATTTCTATTGCCTTCTTTGTTATTTAGTAATGGTAAATATAAATCTAAACCAGACCACTTTAATCATTTTGTATTCTTAAGGAGCATACTTTCTCATTGAGCTATTACTTGACCTCCTCATAAAGTATCTCAGTCACAGTTACTTAATGACATTAAACCAACAAATTGATAGGATTCCTCATCCTATGTGATGCCAAATTTTCACTGTCAACATTTTTTATGTTGTTTGTATGAAATTTAAATATGCGATGGAGAAAAAGAGTTACGGATGATAACAACCATACCAAAATGCCACATAATTATGGTCAATTGAACTAGAATGATTTTATTCATTTAGAACATGACGCTAGTAACACTGTCGTTGTCAGTTTCCAAGTCTTTGATGAGAAAAGTAAAGGTTTGCATTAGGTAGTCGACGACCAGCGTAAAACTTCTCGAATAATCATGATATGAATCATTTAATACATTGTGTTAATATCAAGGCGTTACTTGGAAGCGATGTGCTGTATAGCATGAATAAAGCAACAAGTGTGCAAGTGCCATGGCACCAACTCCCAGCTACAATGTTAAATAGGCAAAGTTTCACACATCATAGACAGATTTATGCAAAGAAGCTAGTCCATAAAATTAAAAATATGATAGAAACTTTAAATATAGGTTCCCTTACAGTTTCATAAATGAAATTAATATATATTATGATGCATAAAAATATAAATATTCTATGCATTCAGGAAACTAAATGAGTTTGAGAGAAGACTAAGGAAATTAATAGTTTAGATTTTAAACTATAGTATTATGATAGGAGTCATATAGAAATTGTATAGGCGTGATTATAGATAAGAGTTTGAGGGATAATATTGAAAAATTAATAAATTTGGATATAGAATTATAGCTTTAAAGATTGTTGTTTATGCTAAAATTATTAATATTATAATTTTGTTGATTGCATTTATCTGTCGAAATAAGGAAGAACAAAAATATTTCTTCTTAATTCAGGAAGGGGTTCATAAAGATTTTTTTTTTATTATAATGATTGATTTATTTAACTGTACGAATCAATATAGAAGATAATATGGAGCATCATATGTTTGGAAGAACATTCTACAGTCGCTACTCCTATTTCTATTTTATTCCACTATTCTTATTTCATCTTTATTCATTTTCTATTAAAAAGAATGTTATATTCTTTTATAATTTGTTGCTAGGTTTAGTATTAGAGGGGAATAGAAAATGATCAAAATATTTTATTAACTCTTTATGAATGATCAAAATGGTTCACAACTATATTAAAGGATTATTTTGGTTCCCCTTTAAAGAGTTGAGGTATCAAAATGAAATTATTCTATGCAGAGTCCGAACGATAAAAAACTGTCCATGTAAGTGTACACTCACTGTGTGCACTCATAACCGAACGGTTCTTTATCGTCCGGACTCCGCACGGAATAATTTCTCATCAAAATGGGCCTTCATAAAGAATCAATGGACCATTTTGAGGGCGAAATATAGGGGCTTACACCTATAGAAAACATGAACTCAAATCATAAAGTCCTTGCAAAATGAGGGCGAAATATCTGGGTAGTATCTTTTCTAAAACTCAATTTGTCCTTTGAAAATTTACCACAACCTAAACTGATTAAAACTCGCCTCGCCGACACACATAAAAAAAGGGACGCGAAGAGGCCATGGCACGCGAATTTTCGAAGCCCACATATGATAGATATAAATTATCCTTTTGCATTTTTTGGATGAAAAGTTTTTTTTTTCCAAATTTTGTTATTTTGGATAGCGCCAAAGTCAAGATTTGAGTTTGATTTAGATTTGAAATCTCATCCATCTAAACTCTTACAAATATATTAAACAGAGAGGAACTTAGAGAGGATTTGTGTGCATATGGGGTGAATTCCTTTGGGTTGATGTAGATAAGAGAGAGGATAGACAATTTTGGGAAAAGAAAGGTGGGGAGAAAATAAAAATAACAGATAGATTTCTTTTTGTGACCACGAAGTATTATCTTGATGTGGATGATGAAATAAAATGATTATTCTATAAACATGTGTCATGGTAGGCTATTGAGAAGCAGTGGTGTGAATATCTTTTGGTATTATTTAAATCAATCTTGTTTATTAATTATTATATCACTTGTATATGGCTTGAGAGCTTCCAACTTGTGGAATGATTGGATGTATTTAAGTTTGGAGAATAGTGTTTTGTTGTTCATTCGCATAAAAATTTGAGTACATTAGTACAAAATCATCTCACCTGAGTGCTTAATTCAAAACCTAAGTAGGATAGACCCATTCCATTACCAAGATTTTGGATCCACAAAGACGTGGTGTTTTAGTAGAGTCGAGTTTTCTGGGTATGAGAAGCATTGTTTTCCAGTTAAAAATAGTATAGGTATAATTTTCTTAATGATATGAACGCTTCTAACCTGAATAGAATATCACTTTAGTCATTTCATCTGAATTAATGGCCAAAATACTATAACTAAAACAACATTTATACCGATACAAAGGTTTCCTCTGCATATGGCCTATATAGTCTGAATCATTATGATGAACAAAAAACTATCTTGCTATACTTACCTGAATATGTATGAACATGCCACAGCTCTTCCCTCCATTAATGGTAGCCGGGCTGTGAAATCATTGTAATCCAATCCAAGTGATGGTGAATCATTTGAAGTAGCGTATAACGAGAACAAGTTCAATAATCATGAATGTCTCATGGGTCCAAAAGCTCCTTGATGTTATTGACACCTATATATCATGGCAGCAACCAGTAATGAAATCCATTGAACTAGCAATCATCCTCTCAACCGGTGAAGGATTTCGACAGAAGAGGATTGAGGCCATTAGATTACAAAAATAATTCAGCGAGCATGATTGCCTCCAGCTTGACAGGGAGGCAGGAGAACCTTTATAATCCTTTTTTTTTTCGGAGATGTTACAAAGGTCTGAATTTTGGATCTTACTAATGGAAATTATCCTTTGATAGAGGTCTGATATCTTGAATTTCTGAGAGAATAATGTCGGGCACATGACCTGTCCGCTCACTCCCTCTCAGGTCCGAAAGTTTGGCCTTAAGATAGGATCGATTTCAAACCCAGAATTAATCTATTCCTTGGAGTTTGTACACCGTTTTATTGCTTCATCTTGAATCTCCTCGCCCAACTTATTTGGCTGTCATTTTGAATTGTTAGTCAGAAGATAGCGCTCGGATGTCATTTAAGCAGAAAGGATTGAACTTCTTTTTATTTATCCATTTTTTTACATAGGAGGTGGCATCAATTATCAAGGTTAGCACGATCTGAATTACAATCTGTTACAGCTTCTATCCATTTGTTAGTTTTCACGTAGAAGCTCTCATCAGAAACACTAAGAAGATGGATGATTGATGATCCTTTTCCTTTGTTTGCCATCTGTATCTCATACCTGTACTTGATCCGGTCATCTAGCTTATAACCCAAGAACGCAGGGAAATTCAGTAGTTCCCCCACATCTCTTTGCATATCGTTGATCAAAAACTCCATCTTCTTCTCCAGTGACTCACAGTTATACTGCAGCACTTGTGGATGCTTCCTGCTCATGGCCAGCACATCCTCGCAGGAGAAGCCATGGCTAAAGAAAAGTCCAATTACTTTCTGCATGTTTTCAGAGCTAGTCCTGGTCGCCGCACCAACAGCCAAAGCCATCTCCCTAGTCCGATACACGTATCCTAGCTTGACAAGAAACACTAACTTCTTTGCAAGGTTGTCCTCAAAGGACAGGCTCACGAAAAGAGGTGCCTTGACGAGAAACTTAAAGATGTCCTCGGCGTTCAACCCGCATTGTTCGAGAAACTCAATTCTGGAAGTAAGCTTTCTCTCTCTGCTGACGCTGAAAATGTTGGGGTACACAAGAGCTATCTTGAAGACTTGCTCACCAGAAAGGCCAACAGATCGCCAGAACTCCAGGTGTGATTGAAGGTGCTCAACTGTATATGCAAGGACTGCTGGCAGCTTACGGATCAAGATCGCAGAGGACTCTTCGTCGCCACCAGCAAGATCAGCAAAGAACTGGGCACGGGGAATCAACTGGTTATGGAGATCCAGGTTCAGAAGCTTGGGACGGCGTACAATGATATCCGGCCAGCCATAGCGCTGCAAGAACAATATCACTTCCTCAATATCCTCGATGGTCCGCTCACAGAAAGCTCTCTTGATATCAACGACATTGAGAAGATGCCCGAGCTTCTCGTGAGGGAATCCATGGTTAAGAAGAAGTTTGGTTCTCATGACAAGCCCAGGAAAGAGCGCGGGATCGGTACGGATTAGAAGCCGCTCGAGCTTTGTCGGCAAGAGTTCTACGGAATCTTCATGGACAAAGTTGAGGAAGAGGCCGGCCTCCGGCGACGTGAGTATGTCAGGGCGTTTGATGATGGTCCGCCAGAGAGCAGAATTGCTGAGCCCAATGGACAGCAAGATGTCTATCCGAAGACGAAGCGAATCAGGAGAAGCGATAGCTGCTGATTCGATCTCTGGATGGCGTTGGAGAAGGGCATCCACTTCGTTTTGGTCCAGGCTGAGTTTCTTGAAGATGGAGAGGGTGAAGGCCGCATCGGTAAGGGCGGTCCGGGGAAGGCATCGGGCTGTAAGGTGGCCGTGACTATTAAGGGAAAGCGCGGAGGAAGGAAGCCGAGGTATAGGTGAATGGACTGATAGGTAATAAGAATGACAAAAGGAAGGAGACGGCGGAATTAGGTTTGTGAAGATGGAGAGTGGTGAACGCAGCGGGCTGGGAGCCATGGGCGCAGGGCAGCGATTCCTGGCTGAGATGATGCAACAAGGGACGCAGAAGTTGGAGATGAGCCTGTATTAAGATTTCGGTTTTTCTTGTAAGACACTTATCCTAAAATTTTGAGAAATTTACATGTAACATTTATCAAATACTTCCCCAAAAAACATTTATCAAATATACATGCATATCACTTTATTTCATGTTATTTATACATATTGAGTTCTAAAATATTCGTGGCGATAGAAAAATATATAATATAATGTCTTAGTTTTGTACTAAGATCCAACACACAAGCAGATAAAAAAGTGGGTATAACATTTATAAGAGACACTAGAATTTTTACGTGAAAACCTCTAAAAAGGGGGAAAATCACAGGGATTGACCTAGTTTGAATGAATCTACTATTATCTACAATCGATTACAAATGAGGCCCTTCCTTGGGGGGGAAGGCATTGTGTTGATGTACCAAATGTATATCATATTACATGGTGAAAATTGGAAGAATTAGTATTAAAATATTCGTTTAGTAGGAAGAATCATAGTCGGCGGGCGACGGAGGTCGGAAAGGCTGTAGTCTAGTGAAGGTGGTCGGAAGAACTGTTGTATGGCGAGGGAGGTTGGAATGATCGTATTCGGCGGGAGATAATGATTAGAAAGACTGTTGTCTGATGATGGAGGTTGGAAGGACCGTAGTATGGGATGGAGGTCAGAATGACAGTAGTCGGCAGGAGACAGAGGTTAGAAAAGACCGTTGACAGGCAATGGAGGTCGGAAGGACCGTAATAGGTGATAGAGGTCGTAAAGACCATAATCAACAGAAGATAAGGGGCAGAAAAATCGTTATCTTATGATGGAGATCGGAAGGACAGTAGTAGGCGACGGAGGTCGGAAGGATCAAAGTCGCCAAGAAATAAGGATCAGACATACTGTAGTTGTAAGGCGGTGATCCGACTGTAGGTGGTGATCCGGCGGAAGTCCGTGTGGTGGTCGAGGAGGAGCGAGGAGGCAAGAATGATATTGGAACTCTCTCTTGCTCTCTTGCTTCAGGCCCCCCTTTTGGGAGAAGTGAGGGGTCTATTTATAAATTTCTAAGAGTAGCATGTCTCATAAATAGTTGGGAAATCAAGGATAAATTAGGAGTGGTTTGGATGGACGGCTAATGTTGAATCTCTTAATTGTGAATTATTTATTGGTCATTTAAATATCTTAATGATATCAAAATTTAGCGATCTTTAGCTCGTTGGATTCACCTCGTCGAGCCGCTCAATTTGACTATAAAAATGTCACGTTTGGAAACCATTTGGTAAACCAAATTGTGATTTGAACATTCCAATAATGCTTCATGTCCTTGATTTGGACCCATTTGGGCTCGGATTAAGTCGAATTTGGTGTCGTTGGGTTCGTATTTTCAAGACGTTCAATTTTATTGTAAGTTTACTGAAATTGGAGTTCATATGGTCTCAATTTTAATTTTGGAAGTTTCCAACTTGATTTTGCCTTGAGACTCGTGTTCGATCAAGATAATTTTTTGATAATATATCAATATATCTAACACTCAAAACTTTAATATTACATTCATATCACTCATTTAAAATTTTAATATCAAATATATCACTCATATATTTTATTCTTATCACTCATACCACCCTATAAACTTCAATATTTCATTCCATACACCCATATTCGCTCTATGAGTGGTAGACATATAGTATTAAAGTTTTATTAATAAATATATAAATAATAAGAAGAAAATTTATGAGGAACAAAATGATGTTAATTTTATTACACTTATTACTGATTTCACATATCATATACTATTTTTCAATATATCTAAATTATTATATAATATAATTAAATTTAAAAGATAAATTTAATTAAGCTATTAGATAACAAAATTAAGCTAGTGGATAAATATAACTAATAATTTAGTTATATTATCTAATAATTTAATCTTTATAGGATATATTCATTATACTATACTTTGTCTCGTCGTGATATCACATGCCTCACTTACTATTGCCCACTACATTCTCAAATATAAGTCTACACCTAGGCAGGATTAGGTGTGCAAATGAGTCGAGCTTGACTCGTGAGCCAAATTCAGAGCTCAAACTTGACTCAGGCCAGTGATCCGAGATTGATGAGTGGCTCGCTAAAGCGTTAACGTGATAGTTTTTCTACGGTCGCACTATGTCCATCTTCCGCGATTACATGCTCCCACGATTTTCATGCTTTCGTGATCACACACACCCATGCTTCACCTGAGCTTTCGAGCTTTGCCCCGCTTCTACTCTTCACCCATGCAGTCTTATGTCTTACGCCCTTAGCCCGCAATTTGCCACATTAATCGAGTTGCTTGATGAATAGTCAAGTCGAGCATACTTTGTATCAAACTCGAGCTTGAAGAATCATAATAGGCCTTAAATAATTATTTGAATGATTTGATGCAAATTTAGGAATTTTAATCAATATTTCTAAATTCAATTCCCAAATACATAAGTACAAATTTTAATATTTATCACATTCACAAGTAAAAATATTTTAAAATCTAATAAGTGAAAAAGAAAGAGGAAGAAAGTGGCTTTAATTTTTTTAGGGGATTTACATACATACTACTTTATATTATGCTATTTAGGGTATTTTCATAAAAAATGTATCTTGATCGGTCACGAATCTCAAAGCAAAATCAAGTTGAAAACTTCAAAAAATTAATTCGGGACCATTTGAACACCAATTTTACCAAACCTATAGTCGAACTGAACCCCTCGAAAATACAAACCAACAACACCAAATTTGACCCAATCTAAGCTCAAATAGATACAAAACAAAGACCAGAATCACATTTGGAAGGTTCAATCCATAATTTGGATTACCAAACAGTTTCCAAACGTGGCCTGCTTATAGTTGAATTGAGTAGCTCGACGAGACGAATCCAACCAGCCCAAGATCGACAAATTCTGATATCATTAAGAGATTCAAATGTACAATAAATGGTCCATGACCAAGAGAATTAACATCGACAGTACATTCAAACCACCACTAATTTATTCTTGATATTTCTCTAATTTATTGGTCATGTCATTCTTAAAAAATTATAAAATTGATCCCTCATTTCTCAAGAGAAGGAAAAAAGCTTTCTTTTCATCAGACATCTCATAAATTGCATGAGTGCAAGAAATAAAATAGTAAAGTAATAGACATGAGATATTAAAAATTTTAATATTAGATATTTAAATATATATATAAAGTGTTATTTATAACTCTTTTGCTGTGTGGAGGGAGGAGCTTCTGTCGGCTCAAAGAGGAAGGAGGAGACATGGCGGAGTCTGGCGAGGGTTCGGTCGAAGGAGGATAACAATCTGTCTCTGTACTAACAATCTGTATCTGCTCATGTTCGGCCAGATACGCCTAAATGTCCTACGATAAAATTTACTCTTTTTATATAAATTGTACTATTTTGAACACGATGTATGAAAAACCGCTTTTTCTGTTTCAGTTACAGCAAGTCCAAACCCTAGGGCCTGCCTCCTACCTCCTTCCTTCGCCATGGACATAATTCCCCTTGCCGAGTCAAATGAAACGGCAAGTCCAGACGATGGCTTCGATCCACTTGAAAAACCGTATCAGTCTCCACCCAAGTTACCCGTGGAACTTCGAACACCGGAGGATCTAATCGCTAAGGCAATTGCACCGGTAAAAATTGACTACCTCCGGCCGCCTCCTTCGAGAACGGCACTTACGGCCAAGGTTGAAGGAGGGGCCGACAATGACGCTACCGAGTGGAAGACTACTACTTCAGGCGTGATCAAGGAGAAGAAGTCTAAGCGGCAGCTTAAGAGGGAGCGGAAGCAGGTCGGTGCTGAAGAATCGCCTTCCTTTTTATCACAGTCGGTCATCTTTTATGTTTCTGCGTTATTTTTAGTTTTGCGGTCACTGGAAAGCAAGTTTTGAACTATTTCCATTCTAATTTAAGAACCAGTCGAAGCCTTTATTATTTGTATAGAGTAGAACAGGGAGAAAATGGACTACAATTTATTATAGCTGTTTTTATTCTATTTATAGATACAAATCTCTGTACTAACACTTATAATGAATACTGATAATTTCTCTAATATTATTTAGGCTAAAAATAACCTTTTTTATGATATGCAAGAATGCTTCTTCTGATCTTTTACAAGTGACATGCATCGCTAGTAGGAGAGAGAGAAAGAAAGCAGAAGCAGGCCAGAGCTGAAGGATAGCTTTGCTTGCTATTCTTCTATGCCACTCTTTTATCTTCTGTTTTGGTTTGAAAACCCATGCATTTAAGTTTTTAGGTCAACGGGAAGCACTTTCAAATTAGTTTTTCAAAGAATACTGTAGAATTTCAATTGTATGAATGATTTTTAGCATAGATAATTGAGACTTAGGCTTCGTTTGGGACTACTTTTTTACTGCTTTTTAAAATAGTTTTCTAGTATAAAAATTTAAACTTTTATACTAAGAAGTTGTTTTAAGAAGCAATAAGAAAGCCTCCCCAAATGAAACCTTAAGGACTGTTTCAATACAATAATATGTTATTTTAAACTCGAAATTTCTATGCAGGTTCTGTATAATTTACTAGTTACCTGTCATTAATGCTTTTATATTGAACCTCATTCTCTGTAGAACTGAATTTTGGTAATTGATCACTCAGGATGATGCATAACAGGGGTGGTTACATTTTGTTTCTTCATTGTTCTGGCTTCTCATGTGGAATCCCAGACCATTGTGGTTTCTGTGACCAATTTTTATTTTGAAGTTAAGATTGGTTGTTATTATTGTTTTTTATTACATCACAATATATGTATGAGTATGGTGATCTATAACCACATGGTCCATACACAATTTTTGCAAATGGAAATTAAAAAAAAAAGCAAATTAAGTTGTGTTCTTAAGTAAGAACTGCCAGTGGGTTACATTTAATTAAATGGTTCAATCTAAGAAATGGAGTTAAATGGTGAGTTGAGGCAGGGAGATGCTGTTATGAGCTCTTCCAAATCTTTCCAAAGGAGCGCAAATATTGGTGGTGTGTGATCAAGCACGTGATTCTTAAGAGCTTGTGGAACATTTGCATGGAAGTCTACAGAGAAAATGTTTTAAAATGAAATGCGAGGAATTATTTTTTTATAGGGAAAATGACATCCAATTTTGATGAATACCACATGCTTATGCCTTTCTTTGGATTTTCTCCTAACCATTTTGTGGTCTATGGTCTTAGATATGAGGTCATTGTATATTGTTTTAATTCTGGTTGTCAGAAGGCCTTTCCTTGTCTACATTTCTGAGCAATCAAGTCAGTTTACTTTTTTTGCATAACTTATTATCTATGCAATAGCGTTAGTACATCTTCATTGCCAGGACACAACAATAAGGCGTTGTGCTGCTTCTATTAGACAATAAGGTGGCATGTTGTGCGAATGTGTTATTTCTTGCATTTGATAATGATGTATTTTATATTTCTATTAGTATCTGTGCTTTATGTTCCATATCCTTTTGATTTCATGCATTATTAGTGGGCCATTTGGTGATGTTACTAGTATGAGTAGTATCACTACTTAGAAATATCAGGCAATCTTCTATACCATTTATGACAGTACGTTTGTGATAGATGTGTTGTGTGTATGTGTCTTGATTCAACTTGACCTATAGTTGCAAAAGGTGTAGTAGGCCTATCTTATTGCTGACATTGAAGTTTAGCCTTAATGCAATTTGGCATTGTAGTTTTATGCAATTTTCCTACTTTAAGTGTTGCAGAGATGAGGATGCTCAGGTGGATGAGTGGCTTTACTCTTAGAGATAGGATACGAAATGAGCATAACGTGAAAAGGTTGGAGTAGCTCCCGTGGAAGATAAGATTAGAGAGAGTTTCCTTAGATGGTTTGGTCACATAAAACGGCGGCTTTCCGATGACCCGGTTAGGGAAGTAGAGGTAGTAGATTTGACTTATGTTAAGGAAGGTAGAGGTAGACCTAAATAGTCTTGGTTAGAAAATATTAGAAATGATCTTTCTTTATTAGATTTAAACGAGAATTTGACTTTTATCAAGACACAATGGAGAAAAAGGATTCATGTAGCCGACTCCACGTAGTGGGACAAAGGCTTGATGTTGTTGTTGTTGTATTTGACTGTATTAAATTTCAAATTTACAATATATCCAGGAACAAAAGTCTGCACTTCATATTTGTTCTGAGGTTGCAAAAAGTGGTAAGGCAGATGGATGTCGTTTTGGTGAAAACTGCCGCTTTAATCATGATATTGCTGCTTTCTTGGCTCAGGTACATTTTTCTTGTAGCAAGCTCATATGATATTTGTTATCCCATTGATGCTTACCTACCTGGATTGCATCATGTTTTGTAATTTTAATGATGAAAATAATCGCAATCTTATGTGCAGAAACCAGCTGACCTTGAAGGGGTTTGTCCTTTTGTTACTTTTGAAGAGTTATGCCCGTATGGAATAACTTGTAGATTTTTTAATACACATAAGGAACATACTCCAGAAAGTTGTGATATTTCTAAGAAGAGCTCTGAGATTAATGTTCTAAAGAAAGATTTGCAAAAGCTTTTGTGGAAAAATAAATTTTCTTTTCCCATGGCAGATTATCAACTCAAAGTCCTGGGGCTAAAGGTATGCTAAATATTATGGAGTTTGATCAGCTTAGATTATTTGAAGTTTAAAGTATCTTAATTGATTGGAGTGCTCCCAGTTAACCTATTTTTTTTAATGTCAATAACTCGTTATTTTTTCTTCTGTTCTTTATAAAGAAGGTTCTTTGTGCTACTCTAATTTACATATATCTTTGAAGTGGATTTTTAAATCCAATCCTTATGATTAATCTTGCAATTATGACGATCAACTGATTTTATTGATCTGTATACTAAACTTATCTTTTCTCGCTGTAAATCGATCTCTCTCTCAACTTTTGGATCTTCTATTTGATGTGGACGATGCATCCACATAAAATTTTGATTTTTTCCTCTATTGGACTTAAACCAACTTCTGTATCAACTCCCTCTAAAAACATAAACAATGACTCTTTTTCTTCCTGGAAGACGTGATGATTAGTTGCAGTGTGGGCTCAGATTTTACATTTGCATATTTATTATGCTTGCCCGAGCACATGCGAATATTTCATTTTTAAAAAAGATTTGGAATTTAAGAATTGGTCGTGAGATTTCATTGAATTTGCACTTTTTTATGCATTTGTACAGCTTTTTTTCTGTTCTATGGTGGATTTGCACAACGAACGTGTATGTTTCATCATGCACTTGCACGATGCATCTAAACTTATCTCGGCGCACTTTGGCAATGCATTTGCATACTTGAACATTTATATGTTTCTTCTTGTGCTCGTACAATGCATTTGTATGTCCTAGGTACGCTTGCACTGTACCTAATAAGGGACGTGCAAAGAAGTTTCTCTTTTGGTGATTTAATATGTCTCGCGCACCTTATTTAAGTAGTCGTGCAACCCGTGAATTGCAATATTATGTTATTCTGTTTCTTTTTAAATGCATGTGTTCACGGGGTGTATGACATGTTTACGGGATGTGTACGAGTTTAATTTCTTTATTAGCTTGCATGTACGTTGCCTAAGGTCTCATATGCTTTATCTAAATAAATAAATATCATATGTAGATCCTCCTTATTCTCTCTATACTTCTCCATCAAACCTCTCAATAAATGTATATCTTCCATAGTAGACCTACTTGGCATGAATCCAAATTGATTTTGAGAAAAATTAGTATTACGCTGCAACCTGTGCTCCATAACTCTTGATGTAAACAAAAAGAAAAACAAACAAGTGCTCCAAAACAAGTTGGAGAACATTAGATACTTTAGGAGAAAAGAAACTTATAAACTAGGATAAATATGACATGACACATCCAAAAAAAAAAAAAACCTAACCAGGATGTAAGAAACTTTCAAAGACACGTAGCAAAGAAACAAATAAGCTACTTTCAACCTCAAATAAAAAAAAAAACAACTTACAGCTTGTAATAGAACTCTAGACACATCACAACTTATATAATTTTTTAGAAGAATGATACAAATGGAGTGATAACTTATGAAGAGAAGAAAGAAGATAGAAGTCCGAGACGAATTATAAGAAGAAGGGAGGTAGAAGACAATAGCTTGCAAGCTATTACAAAAACCATAGCTTTTATTTCCAAAAATTCTTCATTTTTCCATTCTCTAAACTGCAGCAAAATAGTCCCTATAAATAGGAAAAGGAACCCAATAGTCACCTAAAGCAGCCGCCCCATTCAGCCAACCAAAACAGAGAAAATAAACCCAGGAAAAAAGGCACAGCCAGCCCAAGAATCGAACGGATAAGCAACCCAACAGCCAGCCAGAATCGGAACAGTCAGGAGCCCAACAGACACCAAGGAAAGAGCACGACATGCTCAGGAACCGAACAACCAATTGCTCAAAAAAACAGCCCACAGTCAGTCATAACACCCCAAACACCAAATAGCCAAAGAAACATGGGTCAAGACCATTTAGCTATTTTCAACCTACTAACAAATGCCTATTAATCTAAATTTTGATTGCATCAATTCTCCCCTGGAGAGAGTTCTCATCTCCTGACGAGATCGAATTTGAACTTCCCTTACGTGTCGAATGAACCTTATCCAATTCCCGAATTAAAGCCGCGTACTTTCTTTGAATTTTTTCTCTTTCTTGTTTAAATTGGGCCTGAAGAAGTCGTTTTCTCTTCTCGTATTTTTCTGTACACTAGCTTATTCTCACATGAATTTTATATGATTCATTTTGAATCGGATCGATAGAACTATCTTGGGACAGAATCACAGAACCCAGTGGCTTGTTGGAATTCTTTTTTCAAGATTTGTTGGAAGATTTTCACCATCAACAGATTCAATGTCTTCTTAATGAGGTTCCATTATGATTTATTTTATTATTTTTTTTTATAAAGACAAAGACTCACACCCTAACCAAGGGCTCTGATACCAAATTGATGTAAACAAAAATAAAAACAAACAAGTGCTCCAAAATAAGTTGGAGAACATTAGATACTTTCGGAAAAAAGAAACTTTCAAACTAGGATAAATATGCCATGACACATCCAAAGCAAAAAAAAAAAAACTAACCAGGATGTAAGAAACTTTCAAAGACACATAGCAAAGAAAAAAACAAACTTCTTTCAACCTCAACTTACAACTTGTAATAGAACTCTGGACACAACACAACTTATAAAATTTTTGAGATGAAGGATACAAATAGAGTGGTAACTTATGGAGAGAAGATAGAAGTCCGAGACGAATTATAAGAAGAAGGGAGGTAGAAGACAATAGCTCATAAGCTATTACAAAACCCACAGGTTTTCTTTTAAAAAATTCTTCATTTTCCATTCTCTAAACTGTAGCAAAACAATCCCTATAAATAGGAAAAGGAACCAAATAATCATCCAAAGCAGCTGCCCCATTCAGCCAACCAAAATAGAGAAAATAAACTCAGGAAAAAAGCACGTCTAGCCCAAGAACCGAACGAACAAGCAGCCCAACAACTAGCCAGAATCAGAACAGCCAGGAGCCCAATAGACACCAAGGAAAGAGCACGACATGCTAAGGAACCGAGCAACTAATTGCTTAAAAAAACAACCCAAAATCAGTCACAACACCCCAAACACCAAACAACCAAAGAAACATGGGTCAAGCCCATTAAGCTAATTTCAGCCTACTAACAAATGCCCATTAATCTAAATTTTGATTGCATTAACTCTCTCCCATAGTTTTAAAGTATGACACATTAGGTTAATTCCTTTATAATTCGCACAATTCTGTGCATCACCTTTATTCTTAAAAATAGGAATCAACACACTCATTCTCCACTCATCTGACGTCTTTTGTCTTGAAAATAATATTAAAAAGTTTAGTAAACCATGAAATTCTTTCATTTCCTAAGCATTTTCACACTTCTATTTGAATATCAGCTGGTCCAACAACTTTTTCACACTTAATTTTCTTTAAAGCCTCTCTAATTTCGATTTTAATAATACATTGATAAAAATAAAAATCTTTATTTTCATTTAGGGTGTTAAGGTCACTAAAGTAAATTACATTCTCATAATCTTTATTGAAGAGTTTATAAAAATATCTCATCCACCTTTGAATATCCTCTTCTAATAAAAGTACTTTTTGATCTTCATCCTTAATACACTTCACTTGAACTAAATCATTACTACTATTATTTTTTTATTTGACTAACTTATATAGATATATTTCGGCCTCTTTAGTATCTAATATATTATTATAAATTATTAAAAGCTAAAATATTTGCATCGCATATTTCTTTCTTAGATTCCTTATGGGCCTCTTTATATCTTTCCCAATTATAAGAATTTTTACATCTAAATCAATTTTTATGACAAATCTTTATTTTTAACTTTTCTTGCACATTTTGATTCCACCGCTGACTATTTTTACTTATAGGAGCTTTTTATTTTGATAATCCAAGCATATCTTTTGCAACATTCTTAATATCACTAGTTACTGTTTCTCACTTGAAATTAGCTTCCTCATGCACAAACAAAATCTTAAGATCTAGTATATTACTTTTAAAATATTTTTATTAATATTCTTTAAATACCCACATTTAATCCTAGAACAACATTTTCTTGTTGTCCATTGTTCAAAAAATGGTTTGGTGACATATGTTGACCCCTCTGTTTTGAAGTGGAATGTTCTCAACCAGGCTAACCTGAAAACGTATGTAATTTTGTATTGCACTCCAATACAATAAAATGATTTCAATGAGCTTCATTTTGTATCTTTGCGAAGGTCATGTTCTCCACTTTACTTCTTTAGAAAGCAAATTCATCTTTTCCTAGTGAACAAGTGATGTTCATAATCACTCAAGAACAGTTTATGTTACTCTAACATTATACTCCGTGGGCCAATCTTAAGCTTCATAAACAAGGCCTTGTGTATATTCTCTCACAGTAATTGATAGAAAAGAATCATTCATAATCTAAGGATGACTGTTAAAACGGCATCATTGCATTTCCATGATCATTTACAGATTATCTTTTTTCTTTGAAAGATTCTTTCCCTTATTTTTTTCTATTACTTCCATTACTAAAATTTTCTTGTTTTACATTGGTTAATGAGTAAGCATGTTTTAAATTTCTTTCACTCTTTCTCTTGTTTACTTGGGCCTTTCTTGAGTTCAAGATTTCTGCCGCTATTTTTCTATGCTCTTTTAAAAATCTGTCTAAACTCAGTCAGTCAAACCCAAAGTTTTTTTCTTCCAGAGAGTAACTTCAAATATTGCGCTGTTTTATCTCTTTTGGTTACCATCTCTTTACAGTTGTGCATTGCAGGGGGGCAAAAGTACCAATTCAAAGGCAGGAAATGGTCAGTTGGATAACAATCCAGAAAATTCCGATGTTTTGAATGATCTTCATGCTGATGAAGTTGATGATACATGCATTTCTGCTGATGAAATAAGGCGTTCTCCATGCGAAGCTGCAGAAAAGGAGTTGTCAAGTGTTGTTTCTGGTTTTGATGAATCCAGACCTCTGAAGAAGGTAAAATCTCTAGTTGATGGACATGTTAAAGACAATTGGTCCTCTGAAGCCACTTATGGTGAGAATACAATTAATTTTCTCTCTACTGTTTTGATTTGTCTTCTTGAATTTTAGGTACCACTGGCTTTTAACTTACTCTTGTTTGGTTAATTCAGTAGGTACATCTGAACAAAGAAATGATCTTCCAGAAACAAATTTGCTTGATGGACGTGATGGTGCCTCAAGCATTAGACTTTGTTCTTCTATATCTGATTTGAACTTAAAACCTCATGCAAGGGAGAAAAAACTAATTGATTTTAGTAGAAAGCTGTACCTCGCACCTCTTACTACTGTTGGCAATCTTCCGTTTAGAAGGATCTGCAAAACACTGGGGGCTGATATCACTTGTGGGGAAATGGCTCTTTGCACTAATCTCCTGCAGGTATTTTTTTGTAATCCTTTCAATTGTATTTAGTTATTGCTAAAGCTTATCTGTTAAGTAAGTGATTTAGTTCTGTGTGCTTGTAAGAATGATAGCTGAAAGACCACTTGGATATCTAGCCAAATTTTCATTTTTCTTATTCTAGTATTGCTGTTGTCTTAAAATTGAATGGACAATACACATGCAGGCATGATAGTAACACACAGTTACTAGCATTTCTTACCTGAAGGATGGTACTCTATGATGCACGGACACGGACACGGCGACACGGACACGACACGGACGATAGCTGAAAGACCACTTGGATATCTAGCCAAATTTTCATTTTTCTTATTCTAGTATTGCTGTTGTCTTAAAATTGAATGGACAATACACATGCAGGCATGATAGTAACACACAGTTACTAGCATTTCTTACCTGAAGGATGGTACATTGGTACTTCGGTTGACATTCTAAAATCCAACTGCCTTTTTTGACCTGTCATACTAGTTGCTTCTGTTATAAAATGTTTTAAAATTATAGCAAAATATATTTTAGTTTATTTTTGCTTGGCTTATTGTTCTTTTCTTGCACACAATGACATCTCTACTTCTATTTCTACGGATTTAGTTTCAATACTTTGCCAAATGATGTGTGCCCCATTTATATTCCATTAACAAGTAACTAGTAGCATGTCTTAAGTGCACATAGTAATGTTATTATTTGAAATAATTTACTTTTATAATACTTTGAGATAGATTTTTTTTTTTTAATTATCAATTTAACTTCCATTGTCATTCTTCTATGACGCGAAAAGATTATCACCAACAATATATAGTTAACTAACTTTTGGTCGTTTCCTTTAAGATGCCTAATTTCAAAAGTTTATTCTAAGTTTTTTTTTTTCTTAATGTTTGTAAAAGTATTCCAAAGTTTAAATATAAATAGTAGTAAAGCACCATTGAAACACTGAATGCGAATAATTTGAGGATTTTAGCAGATGCTACTGTATACTTTATTGTTCCTTTAAATGATTTGGATTCATATAACAATGGAGTGAATAATTGATAGAGCTCATTAGAAATTTAGTTGTGCTAGTTTGATATCTCTTCATTATAATAAAATTATTATCAGCCCGTCTTGCAAAATTTTTAATTTGGAATGAGCGCAATTGTTAGGCCAAATATATGCAACTCTAAACGCAGAAGAGTTATGTTCTATTACTTGGACCTTCATTACTGATCAAAGTATTTGAATCTAATTAAAATACATTTTTTATAAGTAATAGCTTAATTACTATTTCAATTAAGGTTTTAAATAAATTAAAAAATAAAATTTAAATTTCATTATCTTGAGAATTGTTTGATGAAGCCATGCATGCTCTTTGATGCATTAATCTCTCATTGCATTTTTTTGCTGCATTATATGAAGCACAATTTCTCTTTTCTTTATTTTTTTTCATCAACATTTATATTGGCATATCTTCTCCGGCTATATTCTCATCTACATTTAGCTCTCATTAGTAACATTCATAAAAAAATAATAATAATAATAATAATAACCTTAAACTTATAATAATCTATGAGGAGAAACTAGAAGAAGTTCACAAAAAAAAATAAAAAAAACCTATTCACATCTTCACATTCAGGTGAAAAAAGGAGATGATCAAATGGTTATAGATCAAACACTTTTTAAGATCTCTAATAAAAATGTGTTAGGATTTTATTTTAGTGGGTCATCATTAATAGTGGTATATAAAAGTAAAAAATGGATGAGTGTCCATGATCTTTCTATTATGAGCCTTTCAATGCGTTATTCCCAGGCCACATTTAATACAGACATTAATCTTTACTTAATGTAGGTTTACAAATCTATTTAAAAAAAAAAAGATAAATCTACATGTGACATGTTACTGATGCATTGTGATGACATAGGGTCAAGCTTCTGAATGGGCATTACTAAGGAGGCACTCATCAGAGGACATTTTTGGGGTACAAATTTGTGGAGCTTATCCAGACTCTGTAGCTCGCACTGTTGAACTTATAGATCAACACTGTGAAGTTGATTTTATTGACATAAATATGGGGTGCCCTATTGATATTATAGTGAATAAAGGAGCTGGTTCTTCTCTTCTTACGAAACCCATGAGGATGAAGAGCATTATTCAAGCAGCCAGTGGAACAACTGTGGTGCCATTAACTATCAAGGTTGATCCTTCTATCTCAATAAGCCTTAAGAGAAAAAAGTAACATCACCATTTTTAACTTGCATATTTCTTCGAAGTTCCTTAATTTTATTTTAAACTATACTTTTTTTTGTCTGATTAAAGGTTCGAACGGGGTTTTTTGAAGGAAGAAATCGAATTGATTCACTTATTTCAAATATTTATGATTGGGGAGCGGGCGCAATAACTGTACATGGTCGCTCAAGGCAACAACGGTATAGCAAGCTTTCTGACTGGAATTATATTTATCAGTGCACAAATAAAGCTCCTGCTGATCTTCAAGTGCTTGGAAATGGTGATATATTTTCCTATTGTGACTACAACAAGCACATGTCCGACTGTCCTGAACTTTCTACTTGCATGATTGCTCGTGGTGCTTTAATCAAGGTTTGTTAACTCTGCGTTCATTTGTTCTGTGTTAAATTTTGCGGTCAGGTTTTTAGAGATTTATGATGATTTTAATCCTTTTTTTCTTCAGCCTTGGATATTTACTGAAATTAAGGAACAAAGACACTGGGATATCAGCTCAAGCGAGCGGCTAAATATCATCAGAGATTTTGTGAATTTTGGTCTTGAACATTGGGGTTCTGATACCAAAGGTATGATGACCTGGTGCTTACTAACAAATTTTATCAGTGTGGAATAAAATTAGATTCATGGATATGAGGTCAATTAGATTATGTGAACGATGCCATTTTAAGGTACATGATTTTTAATGAAATTAAATAATGTAATGGGGAAATCACACAAACAGGATTTGAAATTCACAGTTTGAAAGAGGAAAATTAAATAATTATTCATGATCAAGAAAATATGAAGAATTCTTTCGAAAGGATAATTTAAGGATCAATTAAATTTAGAAAGTTCAACAAGTTGTAATGGGTTTTACTAAAATTAAGCACACTTGCAAAGACCAATAACAAGTTATTTATAAGAAAAGAGAATAATAAAATTGTTCATCACAATAGAGAAAAATTAGGCTTCACTTTGGAATAAGGAGAGATTTCTCTCGAAAATTGGTTGTTGCACTTACATCGCACTCCAAGAAATCAACATCCAAGTATCTAAATAAGATTAAAAGAAAATCAAAAAATTTATTAAGTTAAGAAGTTCTATGATGCGGTTGGCAACAGCCCAACTGCCCAGGTGGGGCCCATGACCTCCTTTATCACCTATAGGAGAAGAGGCTTTGGGCGTGAACTCTTTGGGAAAGGTATAAGGGAATTTTATTAGGGGATTTGGGCAGTTTAAGGGGGAATTTTCTCACCAGTTGGACTGATCTACTGCTACCCCTTCCTTGGATACCACATGCCCCAAGTATTCCACACTAGCTTGCGCGAAGCAGCACTTCTTCAAGTTAGCCATCAACTGGTGCTCCTGGAGAATCTCTAACACCTTCTTTAAGTGTCCCCAATGCTCCTCCTCTGTTCTGCTATATACTAAGATGTCATCGAAGAATACCAACACAAATCGCCTAAGATACTGTTTGAAGATCTTATTCATGAGTGCCTGGAACATGGCTGGGGCATTGGTGAGGCCAAAGGGCATCACTAGGAACTCATAGTGGCCCTCATGAGTTCTAAAGGCGGTCTTGGGCACATCTTCTTTTTTCATTCGTATCTGGTGATATCCTGATTTCAAGTCAATCTTGCTGAAAATCACTGTTCCACTCAACTCATCCAGAAGTTCATCAATCACTTGTATGGGAAACTTATCAGGTACAATTTCCTTGTTGAGTGCGCGGTAGTCTACACAGAAACGCCAGCTGCCGTCCTCACCAATAGAACAGGACTAGAGAATGGGCTAGTGTTGGGCCTGATGATCCTTGCTTCCAGCATTTCTCTAATCTACTTTTCTATTTCATCCTTCTGAAACTGAGGGTAACGGTAAGGTCGTATGTTGATAGGTGATACTCCCTCTCTTAATGTGATTGCGTGCTCCTGTTCCCTGGGTGGTGGCAACCCTATAGGTGGTTGAAAAACCTCCTCGAATTCTTGGATCAAAGGTTGCACAGAGAGGGGTATATGTCTCCCCCTTCCTCCACACTCACTCCCTCTAATCTGTGTAATTCCACCAAATAGCCTTCCCCCTCGGCCTGAATTGTCTTGATTAGGGATTTAAGAAAAACCCCTGCCTTGGTCAGCCCTGCATCACCTTGAATCACCCTCTTCCTTCCATCCTTCACCAACTCCATCCGCAGAGTGCCTCAATTGACCTTGGTTTCTCCCAATGTCTGCAACCACTTCATCCCTAGGATGACATTCGTACTCCTCAATTCTAGGGGAAGGAAGTCTTCCTTCACCTGTATGCCTTGGATTTTCAGCACCATCCCCCTACACTCCTCTTCCCATTTCTACCTTTCCCGTGCCCATCATCACTCCATAGCCTCCAATATCTACTAACTTCATCCCCAGCAGCTCCACAATCTGGGTGGAAATGAAATTGTGGGTTTCCCCACTATCTATCAACACCACGACTCCACGGTCAGCTATCTCTCCCTTCACCTTCATAATGTGACTCGGAGTGAATCCCACTACGGAGTTGAGAGAGACTTCTGCCACATCCAGATGCATCATTTCCTCCACCTCAGAATCGCTTCCCCCTCCCTCTTCGTCTTCCTCGTCTTCACAAACGAGGAGAACTTGAAGAGTTCGATCCTTGCACTTATGCCCAGGCATGTATTTTTCATCGCATCGGAAACACAACCCCTTTGCTCTCTTCTCTTGAATTTCCTTCTCTGTAAGCTTCTTGAACTGCCCCCCATTTCCTCCTCCTGTTGCTTTTTCCTTTGGAACTTCTTTCATCCCTCCACTGGATGCTTCTTTAGGGGCTAGGTGGGTAGTCGTCCACCTGTAAGTGCCTCCTGAGTTGCTATTCCTAGCTCCCTTCTCCAGATTCTTTTGATTTTCAACAAATTGTGTAGGCTTCATGGCCTCCCCCAGGTCCCTGGGCATCAGGACCTTCACCACTGCTTTGATATCAATTTGATAGGAAATACTCGAATTCAAGTATCTCCTAATCCAAACCAGTCAGAAATGATGACCAAACTGCTGTTGGCTGCAGGAAAACAGCAGTTTTTGTGAGGAAAACAGTGAAAACAAAGGAAAAACTTGAGATAAATCACTCCAAATGCTTGATATTGATGGTAGATGCAATAGAAAACAATAAAGATATAAGAGATCCTCTATTCGAGAGGAGGATCCACTCTCCCAATCTCTAGAAAACGATCTAGAGCCCTAGCCACAACAAAACAACAAGAGAACTTTTTAGAAAAATAACACATAACCCTAACCTTAGCCTTTACTTCCTACTTAGTGCATACAATTCAAAATTAATACAAAAGGACCTAATTACCCTTATTTCTCTTCCTTTTGGCTCCAAGATTGTATTTGAATCTCAAGTGGACCCCACCCTTTCCCCCCTCTTTGAAGCCGCTGGCCCCTTCTGCTGTAAACAAGCCGGCCCGACCCAGGGGGCTGGGCTGGCTGGACCGGTCCAAGGAGGACCGGTCTAATAGGTTTATGTTATGTTTTGAATTTCTGTAGCAGTTTTTGTTAGATTTTATGGTTCCTAATAGCTGCCAGGAATCGTGGGAGAGACGATTCACCTCTCAAACAGTGAATCAACTTGTATCTTGTTTTATTTTGATTAGAAATTAGTAAAAACAACTCTCTTGGTGTTATTTTTAGATCTATTTGGAGCAAATTGTTGTTTTTTATATTGCTATGTGTTGTTTTGATCATAAAGTCCTTTCAAACTGATATAAGAGCAAGATTCGGGACCTATGACGCCGAAGAAAGTGGATGCTTTGGAAGAGAAACTAGAAGGAGAAGTTTGTCAATTCAAATATGAAGTTGAGGGAAGGATTTCATCTATGGAAGGAAGGTTTTCTAACTTAGAGGATATGATGAAGAAAATATTAGAGCTTTACACCCAAACGACAACATCGGAGGCCAGGGCACTAGCAAGTGGGGGAAACCCCAGTATCAACATAAAGAGGAATAATCGAGAGGTAGAAATCTTGAGCGACAGGAAAAATATGCAACCATTGGATCCATAAGCCCTGCTCTCACATAGGCAATTGTAGCTATTGGCGCTAGGCACTAGGATTCGTATACTCCACAAAGGTCTCAACTGCTACTTGATGAGGGCGTCAGAGGTAGAAATCTTGAGCGACAGGAAAAATATGCAACCATTGGATCCATAAGCCCTGCTTTCACATAGGCAATTGTAGCTATTGGCACTAGGCATTCATCATTGGATCCATGAAGCCCTGCTCTCACTTGATAAGTCTATGGGGATGTTATAGATTCGTATACTCCACAAAGGTCTCAACTGCTACTTGATGAGGGCATCAGATTTCGACATGTATACCATCAGGAAAAATATGCAACCATTGGATCCATAAGCCCTGCTCTCACATAGGCAATTGTAGCTATTGGCACTAGGCATTCATCATTGGATCCATGAAGCCCTGCTCTCACTTGATAAGTCTATGGGGATGTTATAGATTCGTATACTCCACAAAGGTCTCAACTGCTACTTGATGAGGGCATCAGATTTCGACATGTATACCATCGCCAGAGACGCCGATCGACGGCCTTGATTCAGAGCCTTTATTTTTGATGCTTTAGTTTCTTTTTCATGACTTTATTTCACGTTTTCCTTTTGTACCCCTATGAGGGAATTAGTGTTATTTTACCGATCTTGCTAATTTAGGTGTAAGCTCTTGCCTAAGTGTAGTTGAACTCTAAGATCTCTAGAAAAGTCTCAATTGTGAACAATATTAAGTTTGATATTTCATCACTTAAACTATATTTTATTAAGCTTCTAAATTCAATTACTGGTTTCACATCACTACTGGAAACAAATGAGGGAGCTTGGGCGGCTGAACCATGGGAATCTGTTTGGATCAGCTGAGCAGCTTGGGGCAGCTGGGCAGAGGGAGCTAGGGCGAAACCATGGGCTGCTGTGTCCACGTTCTTTTTAATTCTTCGATGATAAACTTTCATTTCTATATTGTTGTCTTTCGTGCTCTTCCAAATATCTAACCCAATCATTGCATTGTTCTTGCACTGTTTTCTTGTCCAGTTGATTGTTTAGACATTGGATAATTTAATTTCATGACATCTTTTATGCGGATAAACTTGCATATCTCCATTCATATGCTTTCATTTTTTTTTCAATTTAGATTATTTTTTTTTTCAGAATTAATACATAATTATAGTTTTCTTTGTCATGTCTTAGGTTCGATTTGGAAATTATAATTTATTGTCTTCGTCAAAAAGAAATAAGGAGTCTAATGAGGCCAATGATGATGATCGTCATTTTCATTTAAAAAATCCTAGAAGTATAAGGCATCATTGTTTATTGGAGCAATTTCAAGGACGGGAGTTTTGGTCAAAAGCTCTATAGTTTCTACTGATTTTTGATTGGAAGTCAGGAGTTATATTTGAAACTTGATAATTTCGCTCAAAACTTCCTAAGACCCAAACATTTTGTGTATGTTCAATGTGTTTTTACTTGGGCCATTATTATATAATCATTTTATTTCATTATTGTATGCTAAAACTGATAAAGCTATCAAATTGTTGGAACTAAGACTTTAATTGTCCCAAATGGTACTCAAAAACAAAATTTTAATCCTTATTTGAACTTAGCCATCTGACTAATGCTATTCAAAAGAAAGTATTATTTACCACATGGTTTGTCACACTCTGAGTTTGGATGGTTGTACTCAAAAGAAAAATTCATATACAAATAATATAAACAAGACATATAATAGCAAATAATAGAAAGTAAATTAACATGTTATTATATTAATATGAATCATAATAGGATACATCAAGGAAGTATGATTAATAACATAAAAAAAAAAAGAGAAACTGAAAGAAACAACTGTAGAAATAAAATTATGAAACCCAAAAGAAAAACGACTAAGAGTATCACATAAAATTAATATACCAAATAAGATCCTACTATTGATGTGTTTGCTTCTGTTGTGATGCTCCATAAAATTTATTAAAGCATACTTGACAATGATTTGGGAATATAGTATGAACAATTAAAGGGCACAAATAATTATATAACAGTAGACAATTAGTGTCAGCGTATCCTTAGGTTAAATTAATATTGGCATGTCACATGTCTTAAGGCATATTTAGAAATGGTGATGTTCATGATATTCTACCATATCTATATGCAATCATATTGTGTATTGTATTATACCTTTACATATAACTCAACCGTCATTTATCATTTTCACTTTATATATGTTTATATATTTATAATGATTTTTTTTATAGTCGTCACTATGTGATCTTGTCAGTCCGACTAGTCAATATCAGAAAGGGTTCTTCTAATCTATTTACAACTATAGAGGCATACAATTTTTACATTTTTCAAATTATTTGAGATCCAATCAAAAGTGAGACTTAACTCGAAGGTCCTCCAAACAAAAACCTAATTTAATATCTAAAATCATATTATAGACTAAACACGTGGAAACATAAAACTTAATCTACCGAAATTCGGAATACCATAAGATCAAATATGGTCTTCAATGCATAAATTTTGATTTGTATATATCCATCATCTACATAAGGTTTTTTTACGTGGATATGAACTTGGTGGTTATGCTGTGACCTTGTTGGAGTCATTCGTTTGATAGGAGATTCAAGGCTTTGGCTTCATTTGGGACGACTTTTTTACTATTTCTTGAAGCAGTTTTTTAGTACAAATTTTTTTTATTTTTTAACTAAAAAGCTGCTTTAAGAAGCAGTAAAAAAACCATCCCAAACGAAGCTTTATTCTATCATTTTTCTACTTGCGCAAGCTTTACCATTCAGCTATTCCAGATTCTAATTTTTCTGTACAGGTGTTGAAACAACCAGACATTTTCTGCTAGAGTGGCTCAGTTACACCCATAGGTATATTCCAGTTGGTATTTTAGATGTTATCCCACAGCGTCTTAATTGGAGGCCACCAAGCTACTTTGGTAGGGATGACCTTGAGACCTTAATGGCTTCCGACTCTGCTGCAGACTGGGTATGCAGTCTAACTCAGAAAATTTATTAAATACAACTTGCTATTTTATGAATGATTATAATCCCTAAAGCTTAATATAATTACTCTCCTCGCAGATTAGGATATCCGAAATGCTGCTTGGCAAGGTTCCAGAAAGCTTTACTTTTGCACCAAAACACAAATCAAATGCTTATGATACAGCTGAGAATGGCTGATATTGCTTTTTGCACAGCTGAAAGATGATTATTGTAGGCATCACCTTGCCCAGTCTGGCTGAAGGAGATTTCTGAAGTATATTTGTTTGGCAACCTTCATCCTCGACACAAGCAGAAGTCTCGCTCTTAGTTGTGGTATTAGGTTTCGTTTGGGACGACTTTTTTATTGCTTTTTAAAATAGAGTTTTAGCACAAAAAATTTAATTTTGTACGAAAATTATGTTTTAAGAAGCAATAAAAAAATCGTCCCAAACAAAACCTTAGTGTGCAGGCGCTCTAATTTGTTGTACTGAATTGCTTGTATTTAAATTTTAACTGAAATTGCACACATTATCAAGAGTTTAATCTTATAAATTGTTCATTAATTTATCAAAAAATGGGCAGATGCATAAATGTTAACCTAATTTATTCATTGAAGAACAGTTTCATATCTGCTTTTGGGAGCTTTTGGCTTCATTTGGGATAGCTTTTTTATTGATAAAAATTAAAATTTTTGTACTGAGAAGCTGCTTTAAGAAGCATAAAAAAAAGCCGTTCCAAACGAAGCCTTTATCTATAACAAAGGCTATATTTTGTGGGAAATTGGAAGCAATGCATTTTATATGTACACGAACAAGGATGGAACATTGCAGATATTTTGTACAGCACAGAGAATATTCCAACAAAAAATATAATAAATAAATAATCAGTTAAAAGCTTATATTATTTTACTTACAAATTAAATTCAATATGAAATTCATCTGATAAAACATTTGGGTGGGTCGGGTCTGTTGGGTTGGTGTGGTTTGGTAATGTATGATTGACCTAATCCCTCAACTAGTTTGAGACAATTTAGAGGAATTTTGCTTCTCTATTTATATTTAATTTCTATTAAACAAATTCTTCACCTAAAATTTGAAGCTGTAGTTTCAACTCATTGTTTTGTAAAAAAAAAATGTTTAAGACTTCATTTGAGATGATTTTTTTATTATTTTTTAAATAATTTTTAATATAAAAAATTAATTTTTTATATTGAAAAGATATTTTAAAAAGCAGTAAAAAAATAGAGGCTTTGTTTGAGCCGTTTTTTTATTCCTTTTTAAAACAGCTTTTTAGAATAATTTTTTTTAATAAAAAAATTATTTTAAGAAGCAATAAAAAAATCATTCGGAGTTTAAGTATTGTCTCTAACATTCATTGAAACTATCTTCAGCGGGAAATTATTGTGTACGCAGTCCGAACGCAGGGATAGGTTCGGATGCTGCGTATTTACTGTTTATTTGTTGCGTATTTTTTGTTATTTAATTTTTTTCTACGATATTTTTTGCGTATTTATTGTGTATTTAGTGAGTATTATTTATTTGTTATTTTTTGGCACAAAAAAATTTTGTATAAAAAATATGCAATAAATAAGCAATAAATACGCAGCATCCGAACGCGTTCGGATTACGTACACAATAATTTCTTCAGCGGAGGTTCTGGAACCCTATTATTTCAACTCCATTTGCCATCCTCCACCTTCCATTAACCATGCTGATGAGCTATGGTTGCCAATTTTCAATGAAGGTGAAGTATTTTGAGGTTATCGTGGCCAGTTCTCTAGAAGATGTGACATATTTTATATTATTTAGAAAAATGGGTTAGATGTTTTGACCTAATTTTGATCGGCTAAAAATTAATATATGATATGTGAAAGTTGAAAAAAAAAGAAAAAAAAAATGATATGTGATACAAAATATTTTTAAGTGAATGCTTCATTTTTAATATTTTATTATTTTGTTGAATATTTAGAATTTATTTGGGATGACTTATGACTATAATATTTTATAAAGTTAGTTGTACAGTTATTATTGAGAAAATAAGTTTATGATTATGATTATAGAGAATAGTTTTTCACCAAATAAAAATTTGAAAAACAATAAAAATGTAGCAAGTAGTAGTTAAATGAAATTGTGATTGGTATTAAAAAACAAAGCAATAAAAAAACTGTTCTAAACAGGAAAAATTATTATGTGCCTTGTCCGGACGCGTCCAAGGGCAATCCAACCTATACAAAACCCAATGCATTATGTTTTTGATGACATGGCGCGCCCAAATGGACCATGATGACTGCCCGACAGAGATCACCAATGTTAGGTTATAAATAAAATTTATATTTCTACTACAAAACTATTCAAAAGTTGACATTTTCAGTTGAAAGATCATAAACTTAACCAAACAATATTGAATAATTGACATTATAATTATATATATATATAGTATATAATAAATGTTATTATATATAGAAAATTGAAAATTTTTGCATTGATAAATTTCAACGAAACAGTTTGTTGCAGTTGAAAAAAAAATTACAAACAACTTCAAGAGAATGAGGCTACCATCATAGCAGATTCCTAGTAAAAAAAAAAAAAAAGTAAATAACATTTGTTGCGTGCAAGGTTATGTCGATAGAAAAATAGAATTTTTGTCTTTGACATGGCCAAATTTTGGCACATAATATAACAGAAAAACAAAAAATCTTTAAGCGAAAAAACTTCGAGGAAAAGAAAATTATAAGGGCTTATTTAGTCAGAACTTTTTTACTAATTTAAGGTTTCATTTGACATAGCTATCAGATCATAATTATACATAATTTTTATTTGATCATTACTTTTTATTGCTTTAAAAAAATTATTATAAGAAATTGTTTTCTACAACAAATGAAGGACGGCCCTAAGTCCGACGGCGGTTGTCGGCTCGGCGAAGGTCCGACGGCGGTGGCGGTTTGGCGGCTGGTGGCGGTTCGATAGTCAAGCTGAAGTCCGGCGGTGGTCGGCAGCAGGGCGGTGGTCCGATGAAGGTCGAACTGATGTCCGACGGCGGTCGTCGGCCGGCGAAGGTCCGGCGGTTGTTGGCGTCCGGGTGAAGGTCCGACTGCAGTCATTGCCGGACGAAGGTCCTTCGGCGATCGGTGGCCGGGCGGTGGTCCAACGAAGGTCAGGCTGAAGTCCGGCGGCATTTGTCTGTCGAGGCAAGGTCCGGCAGTGGACAGCGGCCGAGCGGTTGTCTGACGAAGGTTGGGCTGCAGTCGCGGCGGGTTGGCTGTCGGGCGGTGGTGCTAGAGCTCTTGAATATTCAGAGCTCTCTTGAATATCTAGCCAAAGGTCCCCTTCATTTAGAGAATGAGGGTCTATTATAAAATTTTCATGAGTAATACACCCCGTAAATTTAGAGAAGATTCGGTGCAGGTTCGGAGTGCTCCATCGGATGGCTCATACTGATTCCCCGATTGTAGAGAGTTTTTTAACTGTTTAAGTGGCTTAACGATGTCAAAATTCAGAGATCTTTGGGCTCGTTGGATTCATCTCGCCGAGCCAATCGATTGGACTATAAGCATGCTATATTTGGATATTATTTATCATCCAAATAATACTTTGACCCTTCAAAATGTGGTCCGGGCTATAAGCATGCTATACTTGACCCATTTGGGCTTGGGTTAAAGTATTATTTGACCCTTCAAATGATCGATTGGACTATAAGCATGATATACTTTGTCCCTTCAAAATGTAGTTCCAAATGAGCTGATCGATTGGTCCAAATAATACTTTGACCCTTCAAATAATATTTTGGTGTTGTTTGGTTTGTCTATTTGAGATGTTCAGTTTGGCTATAGATTTGTCGAAATTGGAATTCATATGATCCAAATTTAATTTGAAAGTTTTCAACTTGACTATGCCTCGAGATTCGTATTCGATCAAAGCAAATTTTTTTAGGAGAGAATCAGTATATAAACATAGTTGTTAGGTAGAGGATGAATATAATAATTATAAATAAATTTATAGGAGTTAGAAAGAGTGCGAGCTAGAGCTTGCATGAGTTAGACAAAGAAAAATTTATCTTCATATTTTTAACAAAGAAATCACAATGCATTAAAGTCTAAGAAAACATATTAAACCTATTTCTCCCCCAGAGAAGGAAAGATATTAGATTAAAACACACACCAAAAAAAAAAAAAATTTCTCTCGCTTCTCATTGTAAAAGGTAGAATTATTGGCTCATAAAGTTTTGCTTCAAATATTGTATTTTTAGAAAACCGAGAGTTTTTTAAGGACTTGTGATTTTTAACGCGCAGACTCTCTGAGAGTTTTATCAGAAAAAAAAAAAAGATTAAAGAGAAATGCTATGCTAAGAAGATAAACTAATTTAAACTTCAATCACGACAAATTTAATTAAACGAGTCACCAAAAATACCCAAATAAAAATATATGACATTCTCTTCTCTTTATTTTATTTGTTCAAGTAAGAAAATAGATGACTAGTATATACATGGAACAAAGTATATAATTATTAAATACCATCTAAAAAGGTCATGAATACACTAATAAATACTAATTTAATCAAACTAAAAAAATTATCCACGTATATAGACGCAAATCACATGTTCAAAAGCCAATTCATAAAAGTTAGCTAAACCAACATTTTTTCTGAACATATATTGGCCAATTTACTCTTGAAGCTATTTCTTGATCAAGCAAACTGTGGCGAGCACCAGAATATTTAAGGTTTGCTTGAGATGACTTTCTTACTACTTTTTAAAGTAGATTTTTAATGGAAAAAATAGAAATTTTTTGTACTAAAAAACTGC
>NW_021319944.1:1773694-1869943 GCF_001605985.2 Dendrobium catenatum | reverse complement strand
TCCTCCACATTCGCACGCATAGAGAAGAACCGCCTTTCAGCTCTCTGTCCGAACGAACCTCAACCCCATTTCAGGCAGCTGCTTGCTCTCTGAGGCTGGATCCTCCCATTCAATTTTGTACTCTCTTCTTCCCTCTCGAGACTGTATTTTATTCTCAATGTAGTATCTGATTACAAAATAGGAGAAAACCAAAATCTGCGTGGTGAGACACAATTTTTCTCACCACCACATATCTTCTACCACACCACATACATTATAAAGTGGTAGGTGCTTTAACAATTTTATCAATCCTTTTCCTGCTACATTCACCTATTTTCTTAAAGCTTTGTCTAAAAAGTTTTGCTAATTTATTACTCATCATCTAAGAGATCATGTCAACATACTTTTCCATATTCTCAAATATGATGAAAAACACTTCTGTAATAGGTTTAGACTTCTTCCATTTTGGGTTCATTTATCTAATAATAAATAAACTTTAAGTACAAAATAAATCCTTCAAAATAAAATAAATAAATACAAAGAAAATTCTTTAAAACAAAACAAATTTATAAACATACTTAATCAATAAATAGTAAAAACATTAATGAAACTCTCATTACAAGAAAATTCTTCTACTAACCTTTGCTTTGAAGCTAAATAATAACACCCCAAGATCTAAATGTCATATTGATGATATCTAGCGTATACCAATAGTTATGTAGTGAAAATTTGCTAAAAAATAAGATATCATAACTTTTGTAAGTCTTGACCAAATTAAAAATTTTGAAATAAAATATATAAAATTATTAAAATCAGAGATAAGATAATGATAGCTTATAATGAGACAAGCAATCTTTTCAACGGGATAGACTAGCAAAATCTGCTCTATGGCCTATGAATACTAGGTTTTATTTCTCTTTCCCCTCTCTTTTCCATTAATTTTTCGTTTCCTACTCTTTGTTAAATGAATTAAGTAAATGGAAATGGATATTATATTAATGGTAAATGGAAATAGATATTTATAATAAAATAATCTTTGGATATAAATATAATTATTATAATTGTTCAGTTTTTAGCATAAAATTCTTATTAAATCTTTTATATTATTAAATTTGGAGCTCTAAAAATTTAGAAAAATATTCATAAAATAGCCAATCATGTTTAAAAAACTTTGGTGAAATTGACTTGCAAAACAGACACCTAACATTTTTAAAACCCTACTTCTATCGACATGTGTTAAATTTCTACATTTCCTCTACAATTTGGACAAAATTATTATTATTAAAGAACAACAACATAATTATTATGGTGAAGATGATTATTAAATTGGAATTATACTAACTTTTAAAAAATTATTTAACTGAACCAAAATATGGGCATTTAGACATATTCAATGGAATATGTTTCTTAGCTCACACACCATTTAAATGTTCTTATGGTCAGCATCGTCATCGTTAACTATAACAGTGAGAGAGCAGGAGGGAGAAGAAAATGATGAGTAGAGACAGCTCTATTGTTATTTTTTAATTTCTTTTTCTTTTAATAGTTCTTTTAAATTTTTTTAGCATCATTTAACAATCTTATTACGTTATTATATTTCTTACTTTTTGATTTTCTTTTATATATTATAATTTTGTTGAAATTAAAGAAATAAAAAATTTCCTACCTTTAAACACTTATGTTCAAAAGCCTATTTATTGTACTCTCTTTCACTTATATAATTTTGCTTGAGTTTTGAAATTTAAAAACTTACAAAATTAAGGAAATTAAGTATTTAAGAGTATAAACAAATTAAAAAAATTATCAAATAAAATAATAAAAAATAATAACTATTTAATTATTGTAAGATTAGTAATTCCTAAGAAGTTAAATTATTAATCACTTGAGCATGACAACATATACAAGATTACTTGATTTAAGTGTTAATATGAATAAACTATTTAGAGTAATTATAAATTATCTAATAAGTAATTAGGAAATTATGAAACTTTAATAAACCTTAGATAATATACAAAGTGGAGCAATAGATAGCCACAAAAAATCAATATTAAAGTATGTATCTAATAAAAAAGGTTAAATAAAAATAAAAGTTGAAAAAGGCTATATATTAGAATATTAGAAATTGATACCTACAATGCCTAGGCCCTCTTAAGAATAATAAGTTGAGGCAATAGATATGTATTCAAAACTATTATAAGTGGCTTAACCAATTAGAAAAAAAAATTAAAAATAAAGAAGAAAAAAATTTAAAAAGTAAAGAAGAAAAAAATTTAAAAAGTAAAAAAGTAAAATAGTGAGTTATAAAATAGTGGTTCCTATAATGCCTAGCACCCTAATACACTTCTCGAGAAAAGTATTATAATAAAAATACTTAAAGAAAGCTTATAGATTGATTAAAGAATTAACTAAATGTGAATGCAATTAATTCCAAAAATGAATAGCCATAAGTTAGTTAAAATTTTCACTTACACCTAGAATTTTAATTTAGATAGAATATTAAGGATGAATTAATTGGTTATTATAAATTATTTTACTGAAAAACTATATAACTTAAGTATTATTCAAATGCTTAAATCATTAATTTTATCACTTCAAATATCAAATTCCAATAAAAGAAATTTTTTTATTCAGGTGCAATATAAATTACTTTTTTTTTTTGAAGAAAATTCAACTTGCACTAAAACAAAAAACCTAGATACAAACTACTTAAAGAAAAGGCAGCCTATCAAATTCCTCTTTCAACAAGTAAACAAAAGAAGGAGTAATATCATTATCACTAAGTACATCCCAAATAAAATCAAAAGAAACAACCAAGTTAGCACAATAATCAGCTAACTTATTCCCATTATGACTAGTACAATGAAAAAAGACATTATTGAATTCTTTAAAGAAAAAAAAAAACCTCCACGACTCGGTCCCCCAACCTCAACTCTGAATTTCCATAGGATTCTTGAAGAAACTTGATGACATTCCAATTATCAACTTCAATAATAATGCCATGTGCCTCTTAAATCCAACTTTGCGTAACTGTCTTTAAGGATCTAAATGCTGTCAATTCCAAATGTGCAATATCCCAATTTACACAATCAAAACCAAAGGCTAATAAGAACCTCCCTTTATTGTCTCTAACCACTCCACAAACTCTTGTTTTATTGGATCTCCTTTAGGAAGCATCAATATTAATCTTCATCCACTCGGGAGGAGGGTGCCAAGATGTGGAAAATAGTCAGGAAAACTGATTAAAATCACAATTTTCTGAGATGATCTTATCATTGTGAGAAGCAGCCACCAAATTAATTATTTTTGAAGCAATAAAAGTAGCACTATCTTCCACGCCACATGCTTACTTTATTTCTACTATTCCATGAAAAGAATAAAAAAGTACAATATAGCTTAGCTATGAATGGATTAGTAACAACAAACCTTTACCAATTCTTTATGCACTCCTGAAAAGAATAGAAAACCAGAACATTGAATCCCCAAGAATTCAGACAATTAATAACTTGAATTAGTTGTAGGCAAGCAAGAAGTATATGATCCACATCTTCAATGGCATTACAACCTCTTGGACATACATTACTATTATGTAACCTTCTATGCATAAGAAAGTTTGTAGTAGGACCAACGTTGTTGATTATCCTCCATAAGAAAATCTCTACCTGAGGACTAAGCTTCAGCTTCTTCACCCATGACCAATAGCTCACATTCACCTCATCAACAACTAGATTCTCTAAAATCATAGAAGATATCAACTTCCCAAAAATTTTGAATTTTAGCTCCAACCGATCCATAAGCTACTTCGGAAAGATTTGAATTTGAATGATAATTTCAATAAGGCTTTCTCCAAAAATTTCTTTAGTCATTCTTTGTTCTATGATCCATTTTCAATAAATACATCAAGTGTAACATCATCATCTTCCAATTCCACAACAAAAGTATGCCACTTAATAATGTTTTTGTCAAGAATCTATACATCCTTAAGGACATCAATAGACAAACCTGATGAAACTTGCCATCTAACAATGTTCCTGAGAGATTTCCATCCATCCATTATAATTCTCCATGAAACTGAGCTACTCTTCTTCACCTGACCATTCCACCAATTAGCTCCATATATTGCCAACAAAATCCTGTTAAGAAGAGTATCCGATTTTTTTATAAGATTCCAAGCAAACTTTGCTCTTAAAGGACCCAACTTTGACACCGCCGAATACAGCCCACATCCTCCCAACTCCTTCGATCTACATAAGACTTCCCAAGACAAAAAATGAAGACCATGTCTCCCATCATTTTTGTCCCATATATAATTCTTGCATATCTTATCAAACTCTTTCAAAATACTCAAAGGAACCAACGAATGGGTTGAAAGAAATAATGGAAGAGTAAGGAAGACCGATTTAATCAAGATCATCCTCCCTGCAAGAGAAATAAATCTATTGCCCCAAGCATTTAACATCTTTAAAGATTTCTCCATAAATTGGTGAAAATTAGATTTCACCAACCTCATGAGTGCTAATTTAATGCCCATATGCTCCATCTCTTCCACAACTTTAAAACCTAATAATTTGGAAATCTATCTACCTCTCCTCATATTGATAGATTTACCAAACAACATAGAAAACTTAAGATAATTTATTTTTTGACCCGACCGTTTACAATAGCCTAGAAGAATCTTTTTTATAATACTAATCTTAGCAAATAGAGAATAGCAAAATATCATCCGCATACAATAAGTGAGAAATTGTTTTAGCACTTGTAGATATTTTAATCCCAAGCTTCATACCTTTATGGATAAAAGCATTCAAAAGGAGCTAAGAACACATAATGAATAACAAGGGAGAAAGAGAGCATCCTTGCCGAAACCCATTCCTTCCCTCAATCCACTTGGAGTTGCATCCATTGATCATAACTGAAAACCTTGGTTCCACTACACATTCCATCATTAAGCTAGAGAATTTGATAGGAAAAACAAAGTAATTCAACACCTGCCTTAAAGTAGCCCAGCAAATATTATCATATGCCTGCTCCATATCACTCTTGATAGCCATAAGACCCTTCTTAGATTTAGAAAACTTGATTTTATTCACGACTTCTTGGGCTAAGAGAATGTTATTCGAGATTGATCTTCCCCTTATAAAAGCCACCTTCTCTTTTATAATAATTTTGGGGATCACATACAGGAGTCTATTCAATAAAATGTTTGCCACAATATTATAAATATATTTGCAAAGATTGATAGGATGATAATTATAAGGAAACAAAGGGTCCTGGACCTTTAGAATCAACACAATAAGAGTCTCCTTCAGTTTACCATATGAGAAGAATAGATTACCTACTTTACAAACATCATCTCCAATTATACTCCAATAAGCTTTAATAAAGGAATAAGTAATCACATCACAACTTGGAGACTTATTCCCACTCAAGTTCTTAATAACCTCCATAATTTCAGAATTAGTGAAATTAGCCTCCAATTTCCTTCCATCATCATCATGTAACATTTTCCAAGGAGCTGACCACTTATTCAAACAACACTTCCTATCCCTCCACTTATTTTGAAAATAATTGAGAAACACCCTCTCAATTCCATCCTGATCATAAACCATACTACCATTTACATCTTTAACTTGATTAATTCAATTCTCATGTCTCCTTGCATTAGCAAAAGTAAGAAAAAATTTGGAGTACGAATCCCCTTCTTCTACCCACTTAATTTTTGCCCTTTGCCTCCACCAAGTGCTCAGCCAAGCAAGATGTACATTCAATTCACCAACCTTAGTTCTCAAAAGCCACAATTTTCCTTCACTTAACCAGCCGACATCATATTCATCCAATTGAAGTAGAAAAATCTCCTCCTTAAGCTTTTCTTTTGAAATAAAAAGTTCATTTAGTTTAGTTTTACTCTAGAAAAAAAAGATCCTTTAGAGCTGTACAACATTTTTGTTAAGAACCTGCATCTCATCTCCTCTAGAATATCTATTTCAAGCTTTAGCAACAATGGTAGAAGAAGCATGATAAGAAGCCCATACATCTTCAAACTTAAGAAACCCCCTCTTCTTAGAACCGAAATTGAAGACCTTTAACACAATAGGATAATGGTTTGAAGCCACTCTAGCAATATGTCCCACTACAGTCACATGGATTTTTTGTAAAGCAAAGTAGTTTAATAAGCATATGTCTAAACTTTCCAAAATCCTACCACCACCACTCTTATTATTGCACCAAGTAAATCTAGGCCCCAACAACCCCAATTCATGAAGGTTGTTGTTATTCACAAAACACCTCATCTCCATAGGCCTTGAGAAAAGACAAACATCATTCCCCCTCATTTATCTTCTTGAGACAAAATACAAATAAAATCCCGTCCAATCAATGAAGGGACCTCACTATGAGAAAAAGAATGAAGAATTTCCCACAAACTCCTCCTCTTATTAACATTGTTGCTGCCATAAACCGTAGACACCATCCAACATCCTTTATTAAACACAATGAGATCACTAATTACATATTGGCATGATGTCTCTAACACTGAAAATGAAGCTAAATTTGATCTCCAAATGATCATAATCCCTACTGACAAGCCATTCGAAGGGACAAGGAAATAGTCCCAATCTAACCCCATCATTTTATTGAACACCACTCTATCAATAATTGAAACTTTGGTTGCCACGATACCCACATAAAAAACATTGAATTCTTTAACAAATTCTTTTAATTAAAGAGGCTTCTCTCTTCTTAGCCCCTCTAAAATTCCAAAAAGCAAAAGAACTCATTGATCAACCTAGGGGGATAAGCCCCCACCCTTCCCTTTCCTCACTCCTTCAGAATTCATGGTACAAGGAAGTATTTTAACCAGTCTAAGAGATTTAAGCTCTTTAGCAAGCTTAAATTTAGCCACCTATGAACTCCAATCAGCCTCCTTCCCCATATTAACCTTCTCACCAACTATATTACTACACATCTCTTTAACAACCTTACACAAAACTGATCTAACTTTCTCCAAAGACACATCACCCTTTATTCCATCCTCTGAAATGATTCTTGATGTATCTTCACACTCTAAAGCTTCATTATTACTTCTATTTAAAGCTCCAAATCTATTCACAGCCACACAAATTTCAAAAGAAATGATGATAGAATTCATACCATGTGCAGGCTCTTGAACATCACATCTGAACTCTTCTTCTGTCAGCACCTTCCATTCATTGATCATACCACAAGCAACAGTAGCATCTCCAACACCATCCTCCAAAGTAATTTCTCCTTCTTCAGAAATTGCATTATCTTCCTTATCTCTATCCATCATAAACTTAATAGATGCCACCATCTCTTTAGCTTCAACATAGACACCTTCATTAGGCTCCACATTAGCTGAACTAATAGGATACTTCTTCATATACATCGTCTGCTTGGGCTTGAAATTTGATTTGGGTGGACCAAACCTCTTACTTCTCTTATAATTCACATGTACCCAAGGTCCATATGTGGATTCTTTGTCGACATTAGCTTGATGACCATCCTTAGATTTCTGTTGCATCGATTTTATAGTGTTATTTCCAGATTTGTTGGCATCAACCCTTCCATTTCAGCAATCACTCATATCATTCCCAATCCTCACACATTCAAAGCAAATAGAGGAAATTTTCTCATACTATATCTTTTGAAAAAAAACCTTCTTGACATTCCTTCCATCCAAACTCCCACGGGAAGTTGTTGATCTAACTTCGCATGAACACAAGCTCTAGCAAATTCTCTTCTCCCCCATTGAAACATGTTTCCATCTAACATTAATAGAGTACCCACCATAGAAGCAATTCTTACCACATTGACCTATCCCAACATTGAAGAGGCAATTGAGGCATTCTAATCCATATAGGAGAAGTAAGTACCTTCATAGACAATGGGGAGAATTTTAAGGACCATTTATCCAATCCTATTATATGACCATTTACATACTATGGCCCTCCCGTAAGCACTGACTCCACAGCTTCTAAAGATTTGAAGGAATATAAGAACCATCCAATCCCAAGTGATGTAAAATGAAACTGGTCAAATTGTGCCCATTGTCGCCTTAATTCCCAGGCAACCATGTGAGAAGGAATTTCTTTACCAAACACCTTAGCTACCAATGTGAATTGAAACTTGTTCGAATTTGAGATTTCACTGTGAGCATGCAACTTCACTACTACTCCATCATCTATCAAAAAAAATCTTCTTCATTAAAGTTAACCTTTATATATGGTTTCCTATACCATGGATTCACATATCCTCTTTTCACATCCATGTTCACCAATGAATCATTCAAGTTCTTCAACGAAGTAGATTCCTCCCTCCCAACCTCTGCAATCACCTTTGCACCAACATGAACAACCTCATCATTATCAACCACCGAACCTCTATTTCCTTCAACATTTGAACTCTTCTCAAGAAAAACATTAAAACTTCCAAATCTATTTACAAAAATCTTCATATCCGACGAAGAAGCTTCGAGGTCAATGGTCTTTATAGATCTAGATGGAGATTTAGACCACCATGGTGTTTTAACATCTGAATCTAGAGCTATACTTTTACCTTTACCATCCACATAGCAATTTTCTTGATACTATCACCATTATTTTCTCTAATAACCAAAGGAGAACCCTTTGGCATTCTAGATGAAATGTCTTTAGAAAATGTCATCCTTCCAAATTTTCATTTATTTTAAAGAAGAGACCCTCCTCTTGTGAAAGCCACCAGCAATGCGCCTGATGATGGCCAACAGCCATCTGCCGCCATCGCTAAACAACAATAGGAAAAATGGAAACAAAATTGGGAAATTTTGAATAAAATGGGACACACTCTCTCTAAATGGGATTCTCTCTCTCTAAATGGGACACTCCCAAAGAAATATCTAAATGCAATATAAATTACTTAAGGATATGTAATGTTTTAAAATTTGAGAAAATTTGATAAGATAAAAATATATATTTCAAAATTGCATCTATTATGATTATTAGACTCTTAATTTTTTATAATTTTGTGCAAGAAATTGATTTGAAATTATAAAAATTAAACCTGCGTCATTGCACCACAAAGTTAACACCATTGCTAAAATTTTCCCCTGCACCACAACGCCACTAAATCGAAGCCACAATAGTTGATGTCCCTGATGAGTGTTGGAAATCTTAGCATTGTGGCATTGTCGAGGGAGCACGAAAGCACTAAATTGAGTTCCATAATGTGAAATCATCCTAACATCATGGCAGAAGATAATTGGAGATGGTTGAACAGATAAATTGATGCAATGAATGGTGAATTATAAGACAACTTACCAATATAACCTAGTCAGCATCATGGCGTTAGTTTAGTTATTTTTTAATTTTTATAAATAGAGCTTATATCATATATAATGGTAATTATTGGCCATGGAAAGTGGAGAGACGTGAGGGTGTGTTTGAGTGAGTGTGTTAGAATGCTTGTGGTCTTATGCTTTTTTGGAGAGGAGTGCAAGGATTCTAAATTAAATGGAAAAATATATCTAGGTCATTTTTATCATTATTTTCTATCTTTTAATTTTATTTTGTTAATTAAAATGAATCTATTTGTTGATTTATCTCCATGATAGGCTAAATTAGTTTCTCTAAGCTTATGATATTTTAGAACCCATGTATTGAATAGAATAGAATTGTGATTTCATAAATTATTTAATGTTGTTTTTAGATCCTCCATGGTTCATTTGGATTGTGTATAATTCATTCATAAACTTAAAATTTAATGTGATCTATAGCCTCGATAGAGTAGTAGAAGAACAAATAGGGAATTTAAAAAGTAATTATTGTAAATCTTATCCAAGCACTATGATTTTGATGATAATAAACATTATTGTGTTTGCTACTTCTTTCTCCTGTTTCTTTAATATTTTATATTATTTTGTGTGTACTAACATTTCAGGAAATGAGTCCACCGTTCACTTGCAATTCTGATCAGCTCAAGACTTGGTAGACTAGGGTTATAGTTAGTTTTCATTTTATTCTATATTTTTTCCTTTCTTGAGTTGTATCATGTAATTGGGTGGATATATTTTCTAAGTAACCCAACACACATACTGGGAGAGAGAGAAAAATGCTTTTGAGAGAGTTTTTTTTACTTTATACTATATGATTTTAGCTTCATACTATACAAGGTTGTTTTGTACTATATGATTTTAATTTGTATTATACGATCTATTGTACTCTATCAAAAAACTAGCCACAAGAGGTTAAAAAAGATACTAATTATGTGTTGATCGTACATTACAATTTGGTTTATACTATACACCATAATTAAAATCTTTCTTAATTAATTGCTTGATATTAGGCAATCAAAATATGGATAATTATTATGATCGATCATACTGTGCGATATAGTTTGTAGTGTACAATTGATCGCGTATGAAATTTGTCATCCCAAAGATCGTACCGAATGAATTCTAAAATTTTTGTATTGATCATACTGTACGATGTCTACAGTGTTGGACGATTGACAGTGTATGAAGTTAGCCATCCCAAGGGACATTCCAAACAAACAGAAGAAATTTCTATAGTTCGTACCATATGATGTTTTGATCATACTATACGAAATGTTATAAAGGTTGAATCGTTCGTCTACATAACCTTGCTGGATGAGTCTGAATTACACTGATTGTTTGGTATGATAAGTGTATCGTATTGTATGAACAGAAGACATATCACTTAAAAATTAGGGTTTCTTAAATCCCACTACTTAAGGTTTTCTAATACTTATATTAGAAAATCTTTTGTTGTTGAGACTTCAGGAAAGAGATCCTTGAGGGAGATAGGTAGAAGAGCTTTGTGAAAGAAGAGAGGTTGATTTTGTGAGGGAGAATTTGTTAGGGGATTTACAAGGTTACTCCAAGTAAGAATATTGTCTAGTATTTATAAGCATTTGTCTGGATTCTCTGTGGTTCTGGAGAAGAAGTTCTTTAGGAAAGATTGTGGTTCTTTAACCAAAACCTAGAGGGTCAAAATAGAGTCATGGTACTTTGACCATCACCTAAAGGGTGAAAATAGAGTCGTGGTTCTCTGAACATCACCGAGAGGGTGAAAATAGAGTTATGGTTCTCTGATCATCAATTGGAGGGTAAAAATAGAGTTGAGGTTATCTGCCTGTAAAAGAGTCACGGTTCTCTACCACACTAGGGAAGTAAAATAGCATATGTACTGGCTTTTCTGCCTTGTTGTGGGAGAAAAAGAAGAGTCACTAGTGTTTAGTGTAATACTTAGAGAGGGAGTCTTCAAAATGTGGATGTAGGTCAGGTTGATCGAACCACTATAAATTCTTGTGTTATTCATTTTGATTATTTTTTGCACTTTATTTTTTATAATTATATGCGTGGTTGAAAATTTTGATTTATTTCATTGTTGTGAAATTTACTCATTTTCGTATCAACTGTATCATTTATCATATGTTCCTTTGAAAAGTTTTTAAGGAAATTATTTTTCACTATAGTTTTTTTTTAAAAACTAATTCACCCCCTCCCTCTTGGTTACCCTCGAGCTAGTTCTTAAGGGACTAACAATCTTCACAAACTTTTAAGTGGTATTAGAGCGGGATTCATAAATTAAGTTTTAGAAAACTTTTGAAAAATGATCTATGGCTAACTTTGTTACTTGTAATACTATGGAAGGATATTCAATCACTCGACCACCTTTATTTTATAATATTCCTTTTAATTTTTAGAAAATTTGCATGTCCATTTTTTTACAATCAATTAATTATCATATGTGGATGTTAGTTCAGGAAGGATATTCTGCACCTTCACGTTTAGTCAATGGCATGAAAATTGAACTTCCTTTTTTTGAATGGAGTCTAGAAGATAGAAATGTAGCCTAATGCATTGCTAAATGCTTAAACTATTTCTTCTGTGCTTTAAAATTTGAAGAATACATGCATGTTTCTACTTGTACTACTAGTAAAGAAATTTGGGATTGACTCTGCATAACCTATAAAGAAACAACTGTAGTAAAATAATATAGGTTAAATATTCTACTCCATGATTATGAACTCTTTCACATAAAACCTAGTGAAACCATATCTGAAATGTATACTAGGTTTACATAAATCATCACATCCCTGCATGATTTAGATAAAGAATTATCATATTCTAAAAAATTAAATAAGATTATGAATTGTTATATTCTTCCTACGATGCAAAAATTATTGTTATTATTGAATCGAAAGATCTGAATGTTTATTCCATTGACAACTTACTTGGGTCACTCATTGCGTACGAGCATAGAGTGAGTCCAAGGCAGCTTGATGCATGTGAAAAGAGAAAATATAAAATTGTAGCCTTAAATGCTAATGATTCAAATAGTTCTTCTGATGAAGGAGAGGAAGATATCGCCCTGATCACTCAACAGTTTAGAAGCTTTTTAAAGAAAAAGCAAAATCATCATTAGTGGTGGAGCAAAGGTAAAAATTATAAAAATTCTAAAGCTTCCTCTAATATTATCAGTTATGAATGTAGGAAACAAGGGCACTTGAAGACCAATTGCCCAAGTCTTAAAGCTCATCAGAGCAATGAGAAGGGTGAAGAAAAAATTTTAAAAAAGGGCAAGCAAAAGATTCAGAAGGTATTCTGGGTAGACTCTTCTTCGAACTCATCTAAAATTGAGGCAGAAGAGGAGGAAACCAATCTGTGCTTAATAAAAGATAATCATCTTGATCTTTTTTATCAAGAGGAGGTATGTGAGCTTTCTTACGATGAATTATTTAAAATTTTTGAAAAAATTATATTACATATAAGAAGCTCAAGAAAGCACATACAAGCCTCTTCAATTTGATTTTTCAATTATGTAGAAAGAGCATGAATGCCTCAGGAAATATCACTTAATTATGGATAGTAACCATATGTGTTTATTAGATCAATTTGACTCTTTAAATAAAATATATCTTAATTTAACCGTTGAATATGATTCCTTGAAAACATCATATGATGAATTAGAAAATGCATTTAATGAATTAGAAACTCTTGTATGTAAATTAGAATGTAGTAAGCATGCATTAAAAATTCAAATTTTAAATCTTGAAACTAAAAACAAATATTTACAAGTTCAATTACAAGCTTATATAGAAAACAAAACGCCTCCAACACTTGCACAATTTCATAACACACCATCACAACATGCATTCAAATCTAGGAAGAGGCACCGTAACCCACATAAATTGGTAAACCATTTTCCTCGGGTTAGATGCTTCTCTTGTGATATGCTAGGACACATCTCCCACACATTCATTATCCACCATAGAATACACTTGGTGTGGAGACCAAAATTACATAATTCACAGCATATCATGCAAGCATTTCATTCCACATTCCATAATGTGGAACCCAAACTTTTTTGGGTTCCTAAATCTGACCACTGATGATTTTGTTGGGATGCTCTCACAGAAGGCTTTGTGAGAGCATGCAATAACTAGAAAATGGATGTTTAAGGCACATGACTGGAGATTCAAATCAGTTTATTTTACTAGAGGTCAGGATAGGAGGAAAGGTGACACTTGGAAATAACATTACTAGGAGAGTGGTGGGATCAGGTATAATTAAAAATTAAAAAAAAATTATTATTGAAAATATTTTACTAATAGATGGCTTGAAAAATAACCTGCTTAGCATAAGACATCTTTGTGATAAAAGATATAGTATAATTTTTTTTTCTACCAGCTACATGATTAGCTTAAATGAAAATACTATACTGTAAGAAAATAGAATTATTAATGTTTACATGCTTGATTTAAACTATGTTGAACTGGTGCTTCTTTTTTCCTAAAAATTATTGTTGATGAATCCTAGTTATGATAAAGAGGATTGTGTCATGCAAGCATGAAAAACATTAGAAAAATCACCCAAAAAGACTTAGTGAGAGGCATATTAAAATTAGAGTTCACTAAGGATCACATATGTAATACATGTTAGTTAGGAAAGCAAGTCATATCCTCCTTCCACCAAATTAAAGATATTAATACTAGCAAACCTTTAGAAGTTCTATATATGGATCTTTTTTGTCCTGTTAACACTATAAGCCTAAGAGGGAAAGTCTTTAGGTATGTGATTGTTGAAGATTACTCAAAGTTTAGTTGAGTTAGATTCCTATCTCATAAAATTGAATTATTTGAGGAATTTAGTTCATTCTCCACTTGGATTCAGAGGAAGCTTGGTTGTAAAATTGTAATAAATCATAGTGATCATGGTGGAGAATTTAAGAATGAGAAATTTGAATCTTACAGTATTGTGCAATGGATATATCATAATTTTTTAGCTCCTAGAACCCCTTAGTAGAATGAGGTTGTTGAAAGAAAGAATAAGACCCTGGTAGAAGCCGTTAGAGCCATGATAGCTGAATACTCACTTCTTAAATATTTTTGGACAGAAGTGATGAATACAACTTGTTATATTCTGAATATGATAAATGTTAGATCTAAGCCGAACAAGACACTCTATGAAATTCTTAAGGGTAGGGCACCCAACCTCTCTCACCTTTATGTCTTTGGATGTAAAGCATTCATTATAAATAATGGAAAATCCCTACTAGGATAGTTTGATCCTAAATTTGATGAAGGAGTTTTCCTAAGGTACTCAAGTGTTGGAAAATCCTTTAGAGTTTTTAATAAAAGGACACTGGTGATAGAGGAGATCACTGAAGTTATATTTGATGAATTTGATAATTTTGGAGGGTCTAGAGTAGAAGAAGTTATAGAAATCACCCAAGGAGTAGGATATATAATCTAGAGGAAAGGGTAGAACCTAAAAATACATTGCCTAAAGAATGTAGATATTTTTTAAGTCATCCTAAAGAATTGATCTTAGGAGACTCATCTGAAGGTGTTATAACTAGGTATTGACTTAGAAAAGAAATAAATAAATCTACCTTCATTTCATTGACTAAACTCACCAACATAAATCAAGCCCTATCTGATGAATTCTTGATCCTAAACATATAAGAAGAGTTAAATCAATTCGTGAGGAATGATGTTTGGGAATTTGTTAAAAGACTTAAGGACTAGAGTGTGGTTAGAACTAAATTGGTTTTCAAAAATAAAATGAATGATTTTGATGTTGTGATTAGAAACAAAGCAATATTAGTGGCTAAGGGTATAACTAGATTGAATGGATTGACTTTGAAGAGACATTGGTCCCTGTAGCTAAATTGGAAGTTATTAGGGTACTACTAGCCTTTGCTAGCTTTAAGAGGTTTAAATTATACCAAATGGATGTCAAAAGTGCCTTTCTGAATGGGATAATAAAAGAGGATGTATTTGTTGAATAACCCCCATACTTTAAAAATTCATAATATCATAATTATGTGTTCAAATTAAAAAAGATATTATATGGACTAAAACAAACACCCAGAGCATGATATGAAAGGCTAAGCTCATTCCTACTATAGAGAACTTTTATTAAGGGGAGCGTAGACACCACCCTATTTCTAAAAAAGGAAGCAGATGAACTACTCATTATCCAAATTTATGTTTATGATATTTTGTTTGGATCTTTTGATAAAAATCTTTGTGATGAATTTTTAAAAATAACGAGTAAGGAGTTTGAGATGAGAATGATGAGAGAAATGACCTACTTTCTTAGAATTAGTATAAGGTAGAAGGATGATAAAATTTTTATTATTCAATCAAAATACATTAAAGACATACTTAAAAATTTGAAATGTATAAAGCCAAGCTAATAAGCACTCCCATGAGTTCCATAATTCAGTCAGATTAGGATTTAAATAGAAAATCTAATGATAAAAAAAAATATAGAGGAATAATTGGATCACTTCTTTACTTGATTGCTAGTAAACCTAATATTATATTTAGTGTTGTTTATCTCTATACTAGATTTCAGGCTGATCCAAAAGAATCCCACTTGACTGTTGTAAAGAGAATCCTTACATATCTCTTAGGAACCTAAAACTTAGGAATTTGATATGCTAGGCATAACAATTACTTTGAAATCACAGGATATTTTGATTTAAATTTTGTAGGATATAGAATTGATAGGAAAAGCATTTATGAAATATGTCAATTCATAGCACAATCCTTAGTATCCTAATCTAGTGAAAAATAAAACTCAATTGCACTGTCCACTATTGATGTTGAATACATAACCTTAAGAAGTTTTGTGGACCAAGTCCTTTGGTTAAAGTAATAAATACTGAACTAAGGATTACATGTAGGCACCATTCAAATCTTATGTGATAAAACTAGTGCCATATGCATTTCAAAGAATCCAATCCAACACTCAAGGATAAAACACATATATATAAAAGTCACTATTTCATAAGTCACCATCGGATCCAAGCATTGTGATTTTGATGATAATAAATATTATTGTGTTTGCTACTACTTTATCCTATTTCTGTGATATTTTATTTTGTTGTGTACTAACATTTTAGGAAATCAATTCACCGTTCACATGCAATTCTGATCAGCTCAAGACTAGGTAGACTAAGGTTATAGTCAATTTTTATTTTGTTCTATATTTTTTCCTTTCTTGAGTTGTATCATATAGTTGGATGGATATCTTTGTTGAGTAACCTTACACACACATAGGGGGAGAGAAAAAAATATTTTTGAGAAAGTTTTCTTACATCATACTATATGATTTTGGTTTCGTGTTATATGACCTTATTTTGTACTAGACGAATTTAATTTGTGCTATACGATCTATTGTTCTCTATCAAAACCCTAACCCTCAGAGTTAAGAAAGATAATAATTTTGTGCTGATCACATAGTATGATTTGATTTGTAATGTACGCCCTAATTAATAAAAAATTTTCTTAATTAATCCCTCAATATCAGGCAATCAAAATATGAAAAATTATTCTAACTGATCGTACTGTACAATATGGTTAATAATATACGATTGATTATGCACGAAATTTATCATCCCGGAGATCATACCAAACAAAATCCATGATTTTTGTATTGATTGTACTGTATGATGTCCATAGTGTTGGACAATCGACAGTGTACGAAGTTGGCCGTCCTCTATAATTACACTGATTATACGGTACAATAAGTGCATCGTACAGTACAAACATAAGATGAATATCTTGAAAATTATGATTTTTTGAAGCCCATTACTTAGGGTTTTCTAATACTCCTATCTACAAGCATCTACCTGGATTGTCTGTGGTTCTGAAGAAGAAGTTCTTCAGCAAAGATCATGGTTCTTTTACTATCACCTAGAGGGTGAAAATAGAGTGTGATTCTCTGACCATCAACTGGAGGGTGAAAATAGAGTCGTAGTTCTTTAACCATCACCTAGAGGGTGAAAATAATATTGTGATTCTCTGACCATCACTTTGAGGGTAAAAATATTGTTGAGGTTCTCTGCCTGTAAAAGAGTCACGGTTCTCTGTCGCACCGGGGTGGTGAAACAGCATCTGTATAGGCTTATTCGCCTTGTTGTGGGAGCAAAAGAAGAGTCACTATTATTTAGTGTAATACTTGGAGAGGGAGTCTCCAAGGAGTAGAGGTAGGTAATGTTGACCGAATCACTGTAAATTCTGGTGTGTTCATTTTGATTATTTTCTACAATTATATGTGGTTAAAAATAGTATTTATTTCATTATTGTGAAATTTACTCATTTTCGTATCCACTTTATCGATTATCATATGTGGGTTTGAAATTTTTTTAAAGAATTTCTTTTTCACTAAAGAATTTTCTTAAATAATAAATTCACCCCCTCCCCACTCTTGGTTAGTCTCAGGCTAGTTCTTAAAGGTCTAATAACCTTCACAATCTTTTAGTGATCTTGTCATGCATAAACATATAGTGGTTAAAGTTATGATATTTAAGGAAAAATAACAAAATTGTATTTGCCCTTGATAGCACCCCTCTGACCATTGTTGACCAACTACATAACTACTGACCAATAAAATAGGCTAACATTCTCTAGAGAATGACTCTCATATCATTGGATTCTTTCAATTCCAACCATTTAATGTACTCTATATGATGTATATTTACTATATTAAGTCATCACCTTCCCCAAAGGAAGTACATCATTTGTAATCAATGATAATTACTAATGGAATCATTTTAACTCGGCAAGACCCCATAATTCTTTTTTAAGGTTTTTAATGTATGAATCCTAGTATGACTTATTACTCTTACACCTATCTCTTTTTATCCATATGTGTGATGGATCTTCATGCAAAACTAAGACGTTAAACTCTATCTCTCCTACCTTCGACCTTTATCGCCTAACCATGATTATTTCAGCCTACATTGCTCATGGATAACGAGCCTTTAACCACCATCGCCGGACTCCAATCCCAACGACCTCCATAGAATTACAATGATCCCTCCGACTTGTGTCGCCAAACTACGACCCTCCAACCATCATTTCTCAGACCACCATCATCTCACTACAATCCTACTAACCAAAGGAACAAAATAATATTTTCTTGAACAACTCTCATGTTATTGAATTCTTTCCAACTCCAACCATATAATATGCTCTATATGATATAAATCTTCTACATTTAGCTAACTTTTCCTGAAAAAGGGCATCATTCATAATCAACAATAAATACTAACTGAATCATTTCAACTATAAGGCACCATGACTTTTCTCTTTTTCAAGGTATTTTACAATAAAAATTTTATCTCTTATTACATTTAGCTTTTAGTGATTTATATAATGTCTTTTTCTTCTACAATCCAGTCAGTAAATGGTGTTTTAGTTTTAATGCCATCTACAAATCTAGTTAACCTAGAGTGTCCTTCCTGTACTAAAATCCACAGGAGATAATCAAGCGATTTCAGAAAAGTAGACATACGTGTTTTCAAAAATTGAAAAGGATGTTATCAAATAATGCGGTTCTAGCGACGAATACCCTTCAGGTGTGTTACTATTTCCAAAAGTAAACATGATCATTTTCAAAAAATTGTCTAAACCTTAATTTTAAAAGTAGGCTCTGATACCACTTAAAAGTTCATGTATGTTAACCAAGATGGGGTGGGGGGGGGGATTGGAAGTTTAAAATTATCTTTGTAAAAAATAGAAAACTATTTTTCAAAAACAAAATTAAAAGTGCACGAAATTCAAAATGTGGTAAAAATTAAAAATAAACAAACAAAAAAATTTATAGTATTTTTGTCTAACAAGACCTATGTCTACTCCCTAAAGACTCCCTCTTTAGATACTGCACTATACCAAAGTGACTCTCCTTTTGCTCCCACAGCAAGGTGGAAAAGCCTATACAAACATCCTTTTCACTGACTCCGGTGAGGCAGAGAACCCAACTCCTTTTGCTTCCTCCTGAAGCAGGCAGAGAACCTAACTTCTTTCTCTTCCTCTTGAAGCAGGCAGAGAACCTTGATCAATTGCTAAAGTAGACCTCTCAAAAACCTCCAAGGAACCATGGACGACGGCTGGAGAAGACGCGGATCCTTACTTGAAGCAACCTTTGTGAAACCCTTATAAACTCCTCACAAGATCCTCTCTCTCTCCCTTTCTCTCCCTCTCCTCTTGGCTCTCTCAGGTCAGGACCACAGTAATAGATCTCATCTTTAGTAAACAAGAGATCTTATAAAGAAGGGCTTTAAATTTGCCATAATTTGCAATTAATCGACAAAGATCGTCTTGGACGATCGACGGATCGTCCTGTACGATCAACACAAATTCAGCTCAATCAGCTAAGACGATTTGGAGGGCTGGACGATTAGAAGGTTTTTTTTGTTCTGATCATCCACATCATCTTGTAGGATTAGTTCAAATCGTCGAATATCGTCCAAACAATCGCTCTATTAGGCCAGACTTTAGCTGACAGTCCAGGATGATTTGACTTATGTTAAGAAAGGTAGGGGTAGACCTAAAAAGACTTGGTTAGAAAATATTAGGAATGACCTTTCTTTATTAGGTTTAAATGAGAATTTGACTTTTAATAGAACACAATGGAGAAAAAGGATTCATGTAGCCGACCCCACGTAGTGGGATAAAGGCTTGATGTTGTTGTTGTTGTTGTTGTACTCTTGTACTCTTTTATCTTTAAGTGCATTGAATCTTAATGCAAAACTTAAAAGTTAAAATTTATCTCTATCTACCGCCGTAAATATTTTAGAACGCAATAAGAGCTAAACATTAACAATAAATTTTTGACAGCGAAATTGCAACCGAAAGCAGTAATTTATTTATATAATTTAATTATAATAAAGTGAGAGATGAGAGTTAATTAAATAGTATATTTTCAGCAGCAAGGAATGTGAGCCGACTCTTGCCCAAGTACAATTGCACGGTAAAAGTAGATGCACGAAGAGAAGACTCCGACAACAACCCAAAACAGAGGGAAAATCTCACTAACAAACAACGGTCACATTTCCACCCACTACCTTCTCTACGTTGGTTTTCAGGCCCAGCCAGCCTTGGATTTTTGTCCTAAGCTAGTCACGAGCAATCCCTCCACAATTGCTAATTTTCCATCGCTTAAACTCATTTCCTCTCCTGCCATTATCATCCGCCCAATTATATCTCTTGAAACCACAACAGTCACCGACCATAGCAATGGCTCCTCTTACATCCTACCCAGAATCCGTTGCGGCCATCATCTCTACAGTCGACCATAACTTTCGTGGGCTTCTGTCATGCCCAGCCACCCGCCGCTCCCTCCAGCTCCACTGCGCTTCCAAACTTACAATTCCTAACAGCAGATTCTTTGAATTCTTTGACCATTCGATCCTCTCAAACCTGTATTGGGGCATCGAGACCATTGAATCAGCAATCAATTCAACCTCGGCAAGCGAGCAAAATATGCTCCTTGCTAACTCTGAGAAGATGTTGCAGGTTCCAGCAATACTTGATGAGGATTCAGTCACTGCAGGAATTAATAACAAATTCATAGTCTGCTGCTCCTTCTTCCACTTGGCATTTATCAGAAAGCTCTGGAGTGACGAGTGGCAGATGGCCATGCATTTCCTTCAAGCTGTCTTGGTGTCGCCCAGCTTTGTAGGAACAGAATTTGCACCTGAATTGTATGCGAGCTTATTCGGGTCTTCGGCAGCCAATGTAGATGAAGTAGCAGCAAGACAACAAGCCAGGAGGTACAAGGACTGTCTTATGTTCTACCAAGTCATCTGCCATGGTAAATCAAGAAAAAATCAGTGAGTGCTTAGTTTGAACAAGCAAATTATGATTATTTCCGAATGATAATTTCTACTTTAGTTTGAAACGAAAATGAATGATGGAATGAATAATTGAGCGCCAGATGGAAACATAGGAATGATCACACTGTGACCAATCAGCTTTTTTCTTGGTAATAAAGTTTGAGGGGACAAAATAATGAAAGAAGGATGACCTCCAAACTTTTTACTCGAAAAGTTGAATTGTTTTCTGGGCTCTCTCTAGTAATGCAAAGTAAAAGTTAGATTCCTAACTTACAACTGTAACACCATCTCTTAATTCAATTCTAATAACAAGCCAGTAAAAGGTTTGCCAAGTTTATTCAGTGGAAATGCTAAATTATAGATCTTTAAGAATAATATAATAGTAAAACTTATGACATGGCTCGCATAATGAGAAAAAGAATTTTTTGTATAATATTGAATAACATGAGAAGGAAGCGTTAAATGTACATTATTTTGTGACTAGCAAAATTACTGGTTTCATGCATAGAGTAACGATTTCAACTTTCACTATATCGTCACAGGTTTAGAGTCTTCTCCAGCAACAGATTTATCGAATCAGATGAACAAGAACCTACATTAGCAATCCTCAATGGTGTAAGCATCTCTAAATCTTTTTTGTTGTCTACATACTTTAAAATTGGTAATAATGTTACTCTGTACAGCATTTAAAGTTTTGCCTGAAAAGAATTTAGCCATCACCTACGATAAGTATTCTGTATTATATAATGTTACTTGTTTGTATTTTTGCTTTCACGCATCCGTTTCATGAATGGTTTCACTTCGAAGCTGATTTAATCATCCCTTAGTACCTTGCGTGCTATACTTCAAGACTAATCATCATCACAGCCGTAATCCAACTGTTGGTTGGATTCATAATTTCATTTTACCAGTAGTCAAAACCCTTCTTACTAATAATTTCACATTAATTCTATCCAGGTTGTTGCTACATATTTTGTTCATCAATATACATGCTTAAATCCCCTATTTTTTAATGGCTTATATTTAATAGACTCTTTGTTCACTATTTCTCCAATCTAAACTTTTCACATTCTTCTTTCTAGTTTTATCACATTTCCATTCTCATTGTCTAATAGTACCAAAAAATGCACCATAGAACTTCTATTCAGAGGCGTAATTTTAGCCTATTCTATGGATGAACTAAACAAGTTGAGCCGAATAAATACAGGTTAATAAGGCCAACCAATCAGATTCCAGTAATGATATGGGGAGAAAGAACATTATGGCAACTGTGTCCAATTCAGTGGAACGTGATTCTACAAAATTTGCTAACAGGAGAGCTAATTCCATACATTCTGATGAATGTTTTGACACAAACATCAAGGATATAAAACGTCTACAAGAGATGCTAGAGTCACAGTCATATTCATCAGTTTCCATCCGCTCAGATTTTGATGAAACAAGTGATTCAGAGGTATAACTAAAATCTAATCAGCATATTTATGAGGTTTTTTTTGCTGCTAATACCCACCATTTTTTTTCATAATACTAACTAAATTCCATTGGGGAAGCCAACCATAATTTAAATGCAAGGTTCATATTGCATGATATCATTTCTACCGTAAAAGCCAATGAGAAAAAAAATCTTAGTTACAATTTCCAAAATCCCATTTCAAAATCGATAAGAAAAATTCAAGAGAGCAAAACAAAGCTCTGAACTTCAAAAGTTAATTTACTATATGTTGTTACCAGTTCCTGAACCAGGTACATATACAGAGGGGAAGTCCAGTAAATGGCATTTTGGACAATGAACATCTTTCAGCTTCTGATATTACTGAAAGGTAAGCTAATGAAATATTAAAAGACAGCATGAAATAAAACTTCTTTTCAGTGTATAATTTCTTATCGTTTCCTTACTATAAAGAATATGATGTAGGAATTGTTTGCCCAAAATCCCTGCTCTCATTTGTAATCTGACTTGTGAGCCAAAAGGTCCTTTTAGTGGCTTACCTGTTGAAGACAATGAAACAAATGCTACGCATTTATTATCATACAGAACTAATAGTTTACGGACTGATCGGAACTTTTCACCCATGCATTCCAAAGTCGTTGATTCAAATTCTTACTATGACTATCATAGAGGAGAAAAGCTCCCTCGATCCTCACCGAGGCGTGATGTCAGATGCATCAGCAGTTTCTTATCAAAATTCCCAAAGAAATATGACATTTCTGAATTGATTCGTCATGGAAGTTTTGCACCAGAGCATACATTTTCCATTCGTCAGAAAGACTGGAGTGAAGATAGCTCAAATTTTGAGAACTCTAGACACATTCAACTTCTACAAGGATTTGAAAACGTCATTTCAGTTTTATGCACCTCAGATGGTTCAAGGAATTGTGAAGATGTTAATTGGGAGAGCACCATGTGGGAAATGCTGCATAATAATCCTGAGCTCAAATACAGTTCAGCAAAGTATGAAATACTCCAACAACTTTTTAAAATTCTGTCAAGTTCAAAGAGAGAAAGTGAAATAAGAGTTTGCGTATCCATCTTATTGGGCCTCATTGCTGTAGACAACACAATTATAGATGATATTAAGAGAGAAAATTTTCATTTGTATAATCTAGCAACTGCATTAAAGAGAAATGTGCATGAGGCGGCTAGTCTTATCTATTTGCTCAGTCCGTCGCCTTCTGAGATTAGAAGTTTAGAACTTTTACCAGATTTAGTAGAAGTTGCATGCAACGCTAACAGGGAAAAACAGAAAATGAGGCCTCAATCCGTCACACCTACAACAGCAGCTATAGCCATGATTGAAATTCTTGTGACAGCATTTGATTATGTTACGAATAATATGCACTTAGCAGCTATTAGTTCTCCTCAGGTTCTCACTAAACTTGTGAATGTTGCGATGAATAACAATATGAGTGAAGGTGTAGCCTTGGCGACCATTCTCATGAAGTGTATGCGACTAAATGGAAACTGCAGAAAATTTTTGTCCCAGTTTACTCCAATTGATCCATTTATTCATCTCCTAGGAAGTAGCAAAATGAGTGTCAAATCCGCTGCACTTGGGTATTTCCACGAACTACTCTGCATGCCAAGGTATGGTTAGTACATCGCTCCTAAAATAAACAAGTAGAATGATACATTCAACCGAAGGTCAATTTCTAATTTTCTGCTATAGTTGAAATCCGAAGGCACAAATAAGCGTAAACTTGAAGAACTGAGCAACAACATTAGAGAAAGTCTATCAACATTTAATTATTCATGATGTTGGAAATATTTTAGAAGAAAGGTAGATAGGCAAGCAATGAGTTATGGAGATTTTGTATGGGATAATAGATTAAAAAATGTATTACTATTTTTTGTTGAGTAATTTTTAGCTTGGCTTACAACATTATGACATTACCTATTTATAGGTGTGAAAACTAAATATAGAGACTTCAATAACATACAACAACAACATCAAGCCTTTGCCCACTATGTGGGGTCGGCTACATGAATCCTTTTTCACCATTGTGTCCGGTTAAAAGTCAAATTCTTATTTAAATCTAATAAAGAAAGATTATTTCTAATATTTTCTAACCAAGTCTTTTTAGGTCCACCTCTACCTTTCTTAACATAAGTCGAATCTAATACCTCAACTTTCCTAACCAGGTCATTGGAAGGCCTTCGTTTAATGTGACCAAACCATCTAAGGCGACTCTCTCTAATATTATCTTCCACTGGAGCTACTCCAACCTTTTCACGTATATGCTCATTTCGTATCCTATTTCTAAGGCTCAAGCCACTCATCTCTGCAACACTTAACTTAGTATTATGCTCCCCTTTTAATGGCCAACATTCGGCACCATAAAGCATTGCAAGTCTCACCACCATCTTATAGAATTTTCTCTTAAGTTTGAGGGAGACTTTTTGTGGGCTCCGAAAATTCTGCCCTGACCTCCGCTCGCGTTTGATTGCTTTTTTGGCGAGGGAGTTTTAACAAAATTAAGTTACGGGGTAAATTTTGGGAAGGCAAATGAGTTTGTAAGTAAGACACTACCCAGAGATTTCGCCCTCATTTTATGAGGACTTTATGATCTGAGTTCTGGTTTCCTATAGGCACAAGCCCCTATAGTTAATTACCCCTCCCGATCACGAGAGAGAACTTTCGAGAAGGCTAGTCATCAATCAGATACGTAGATAATACGTGTTATCTGGCATATATTAGCAGCATAGATATTTAAAATGATTTGAGAATTTGATATTTAAAATAGAAATTTTCACCATCTTGCACTTAAAGCGGATGGTGGGGGAATGGATGATAGACCCTGTCAAGATCCCATGGTTCCGTCGTCCCGGGTCATTGTGGTCACTGATCTATTTAGTCAGAAGAGGTAGTCGACCCAACCTGACAGAGGGATCCTTGTCGGTAGGCATGGGTTGCTTCGTCCAAGGGGACCTTGTAGACCTGGGTTGAGTGTTTGTCTAAGGGGGCAAAATTTGAATCCACCTTAGCTAATAGAGGGTTTTGTGCCCTATCGATCATATCCTATTGATTCATATCTCAAGGATTTGATGTCACTAAGGAACGTATTGGCTTTGGCCATAACCGGTATTTCGTGATGCCATTTGGCGGCAAAACCACTCGGTTCAGAGGGCCCCGGGTCATAACTATTTATCCTGTGGTGTCATTTGGCAACAAAACCGCCGGTTAGAAGACACATATCACGTCCTTATTGGCAGGAGATTGTTTAAGAATGGATCATAGTGATATTTTCGACTAGGCATTTAGCTCTATGTGAGCTGAAGTTATATTCAAATTTGTCCACCTCGGCAAATTATTGCAGATGGTGGATGGATTTTGCTTTAAGTATTTGAATAGTTGAATTTTCATTTTAAATATTTGGAATTGCGATTTCTCTTGGAGTTTCGATTTTGAACTTTGTGGGTATTTGGGAAGGAATTTGAAAGTATTTGTGAACCCCTTCGGTTGAGATAAACATTCAACACGCCCATCATCGGGGTGTTTGTGATCATTTCCATTTGTTGATTGAACATTGTCAACTTTGTTGAGTTGTCAACAGAGGATCGGGTTTCTCGGGCTTCATGCCTTTATTTGTGAATTTTCTTTGTTAAAGGACTTGAATGTCTAATATGAATGTATAAAAAAAATTTTCCGATCAACTTCGTGACAGCATATTTATCCGATAGTTTGAACCCTGTCTACTCCTATTTACCTGCTTAGGAGGATCGGGTTTCGTAAGCTTCATGCTTTGTTAATAAATTCTCTTGATTATAGGCCTTGAAGGCCTAATATGAATGTATTAAAAAAAATATACTGGTCGCTAACACCGTGTATTTGTTTGAAGGTTCAAACTTTGTATACTCCCATTTATCTGCTTAGGAGGATCGGGTTTCGTAGGCTTTATGCTTTTATAATTGAATTATCTTGATTATAGGCCTTGAAGGCCTAATATGAATGTAATAAAATAAATAAATCGGTTGCCAAAACCGTATATTTGTTTTATGGTTTGAACCCTGTCGACTCTTATTTATTTGCTTAGAAGGATAAGGTTCAAACTTGAATTCACTTATTGACCCACGTAACATCCCTAGGCGTCACATATGTATCAATAATACGCTCGCTAGGGCGCATGTGGGTGTTTGGGGGCATTTTATAATTGATTGTTGAACCTTGTTGACTCCTATTTGCCTGTTTAGGAGGATCGAGTTCAGATTTATTGACCCGCGCAGCATCCCAAGACGTTACGTGTATACCAAAGACACGCTCGCCAGGGCCCATGCAGGTCATATGATTGCATTTACCCCTTTAGTGTACCTACGTATATACAAAATATTATGCACATGCAGGGATACTTTGAAATATTTTAGTTATGCAAATAATTGCCATTTGAATACATACTATGTCATTTGAGAGCTCATATACGCCTTCTGTCCGCTAATACAAGTGTTGTGGATTCAGTAGCGGTATATCTGGATGTCATGAGACACCTCATTGTCCCGATGTTAACTCCCTTTTTTCTCATTCACTGGGGAGGTTTCCTTGAAATTTGTGACACTGCCTTGAGAAGAATCCCTTTCAGGATCTTTAGTGTAATAAACTTGTTATTTCCGATATTTGTGGATGCAAGCACTGTTTTCTTCTTAAGTACAGGACCAAGAAGAAACTTTAGAACACCAGAAAGTTTAGGTCTAATTTGTTCAAACATCTCTTTCCTTCTACCAGGGGGTGTGTCCTTCTCCATATACTGAGTTGCCCTTATACCCGATGTACTTACAGATCTCAATCACCGTTATCGTAGGTGATCTCTGTACTTGTGTCCACAAAGGTTCGTTATACTTACAATATACCCATTGTTGTTATCCATAAGCGGCTCGTGTGTATTTACGGGGGATTGTTGTATTCAATATGACCTACTAGAAATATTCATAGAAGAATCATTGTTCCTACATCATATCCACCCTTTCACCAATCTCAGGTGGGTTCGATGTATTTGCTTTCCCCTTGTGTTGTAGCACATTGTATGTATACTTTATTTAACACTCATTGTATGCTTGTGCATATGCTTACAAGGGGAGGATCACCAATTATAGGCAAGCTCACTATGTTCATTTGTTTATGTGTTGATCTCGACTGCGAGCGGTTGTATTTGTCGTCATCTCCCTTTTACATGATGATTGACGGATTGTTGCACTTGCTTTCCATTTGAGATTGATTATGTGGGGTTAATACACTCGTTGCATGTTCCTTACTCATGTTTGTAGAGAGTCCATCGTATTTACAACTCATCGATGTTGCCTTTCTTTGGTGGACCACTATACTTGCAAGTTGACTGGCTTTGATAGCAAGATCACGTTATTTGATTCAAGTTTAGGACTTCTGTAAGTCTGCTTATTGTTTTGTTTAGTTCAGGTGTAAATGCTTGTTCAAGTTCAGATCAAGTCCAAATCGAAGTCTTTGTTTGATGTTCTAGTCTTGTTCAAGTCCCCTGATGTTGCACAGTTCGAGTTCTAAGTACAAGTTCAAGTGCTTGTTCAGGATTTTTTTAAGACTTTGCAGGTTTAATTATATATTCAAATTGATTTGAATTTAGCTCCAGTTTGATCTTATTTTATTTGGATTTGACATTTAATTCGTCATTTAAATTTTGTTCAGGTTCAAGTCCACTGTTCTTATGAGTCCAGGTTCTTGTTCTTTATGAATTTTCGGCAACCTCCCGTTGTCTTTCCCGTTTAGGGGAAAACAACTGAAAATTGGGCCTCCCGCCACACTAGAGAAAAGTATGCATGGTAGGTGCCCTTGGATGAGGACATCGCGGCCGTAAAATCTTTAACCCCACTACGCCATAGAAAGGCGCGCACAAGTCTTTGGTACCTACAACAACAACAACAACATCAAGCCTTTATCCCACTACGTGGGGTCGGCTACATGAATCCTTTTTCTCCATTGTGTTCTATTAAAAGTCAAATTCTCATTTAAACCTAATAAAGAAAGGTCATTCCTAATATTTTCTAACCAAGTCTTTTTAGGTCTACCCCTACCTTTCTTAACATAAGTCAAATCTAATACCTCTACTCTCTTAACCGGGTCATCGAAAGGCCGTCGTTTTATGTGACCAAACCATCTAAGGCGACTCTCTCTAATTTTATCTTCTACTGGAGCTACTCCAACCTTTTCACGTATATGCTCATTTCGTATCCTATCTCTAAGGGTAAAGCCACTCATCCACCTGAGCATTCTCATCTCTGCCACACTTAACTTAGTATTATGCTTCTCTTTTAATGGCCAACATTCGGCACCATAAAGCATTGCAGGCCTCACTACCATCTTATAGAATTTTCCCTTAAGTTTGAGGGGTACATTTCTATCACATAACAAGCCCGATGCATTCCTCCACTTCAACCATCCAACTTGAATTCTGCTGATAATATCCCCATCTATTTCACCATCACTTTGAACAATTGATCCAAGATATCTAAAACGTGTACTCTTATTAATGACTTGATCGCCCAAAGTCTTTGGTACCTGTTACAAGAAAAATAGTTGTTTCTCCGCAGGTATAAAGCCACGTACGGTTACTTAAAATTGTCCCGGCCACGCCAAGAAAAGCGTGCACCAGGCCTACCAGCCTCGTCATAAGTGTCGCACCGGGTTCCCTCCCACCACGCTAGAAAAAAACGAGCATAGCGGGTTTGCCGGCTCGACACGAATGCTGAGAACAGGATTTTGGAGCCGAGGGGTCTCTCACCTACCTCACTTACCTTATCGTAGGTGTCGCACCGGGTTCCCTCCCACCACGCTAGAGAAAAGCGTGCATGGGTGGTTTGCTGGCTCGACACACACATCGAGGTAAGAGAGGGATTTATGCAAACTTTTTCTTAATTTAATTATTTAAAATTAAAATAATTAATTAGAATTAATTAAAATAATAAGTTATATTAACTCGGAATTAATTATAACTTTTTAATATTAATTGATTTTAATAATTTAAAATTAATTAATGATAATTAATAATAATTAAATCTATAAATTATAAATAATTAAATTTAATTTTAATTAAGATTAATTATAATCAATCATGTTAATTATAATTACTTAATTAAACCTAACCTTAATTAATTATAATAATTATAATTAATTAAAACTAATAATTATAATTAATTATAATTAATCAAAATAATTATAATTAATTAAAAAAAACACTCCTTGGTTCAGTGGATTTGTGAGAATAGGCCGAAGAAGCGTACAGGAAGGAGGAATTTACACTCACAACAAGCGGGCTCTTTTTTTTGCTTCCGATCAAAATGTCCCAACTTCCGATCCGACCGGAAAAGGGAGTCGTTGAAGGGATCAAAGTCGCACAGTCACGAAGAGCCGGAGACGTGGTGGAAGGGAGAAAGTTACTTCACAGCAGTGAGCTCCCAGCGTTGCTTCCGTCAAAATGTTGTAACTTCCGACTCGACTGGAGGGGAACGTTGGAGGAGCGAAGCTGAACCGCACGGAGGAGCCGATGAAGCGTGGGATCGGGTGAAAGTGATCTTCGCATGAGCGAGCTGTTGTCCCGCTTCCGACCAAAATGTCGGTTTTCCGATTCGACAGGGAAGGAAAGTTATCGAGAGCGAAGTCGAACATCACGAAGGAACTAGAGAAGCCACACCACAGCCGCGAGCTCCTGTCGTTGCTTCCGTCAAAATGTCGTGACTTCCATCCCGACTGAAAGGGAAGTAGTAGAAGGAGCGAAGCTGAGTACCGATGAGAGTGGGGAAAGAGCTGGAGCGAGGGAGAGGAAATGGGAGAGAGAGAGAGAGAGAGAGAGAGAGAGAGAGCAACCGAACCCCTCCCTTCCTTTGGCCTTTTAATGTCGCGAGGATATCGTGAGGGATGCGACATTAAGGCGTGGTCTCGACGTGCGACGATGTGTGACGTGGGGATACGTCCGAGCAGGTACGCAATTTGAATTTTTTTTTAATTTTCTTTTTTTGTTATACAGAAAAGGGTTAACAAATGCCCCCCCCCCCAAACAAATGTGATACGTGTCTAGAGTGAACCACGTTTGTTGTATGATGGTTGACCTTGGGGATCTCTAGATATTTATTCTAGATGTCACACTAGGGGTTTCATTTAGCGGATCTCCAAAACTTGTTTGGATGTCACACTACTATTCTTTCTTCATGACTCTTTTAGATATATCTAGAGATGATTGATGCATTGGCTTTAGTCAAGTAGGACTCCCAGGATAACGATATAGCACTTCGTATTTGGGTCCCTAGAGTATGGCCTTATAGGTTAACAATGATGGATAGTATTGCCATCATTTGTTCTCTTTTAACACCCCTGTCACTTTAGTTTATAGCTTTTCTGTATATGCTCAACATTCTGCTATTATCTGGTTGTTTCTTGGTCAAAATTTTAAATATTTATTTGAGGATCTCGACATGCAGCGCGATGTCGACCTAAATAAATATTTAAAATGCTCCTAGTCTTTAGGGACATTTGTAAATATCATCCAGGGTCCTCATTCCACAGCTTTGTCTTGAGTCCTGAGATTTTGAATCCTTCTGCCTAGTGCTCTGAGTGGCGAACTTGGAGAAAGATTATCTCATTTGTCTTTACTAACTTGTCAGAATATTTATATATCTTATGCCCTTTGCTTCTAGTTTTGGCGGGCTTGATGAAGGGGTAGATGTCGATAATCTAAACCCTTTAGGTTTATACTATGTCGATCGCGAAAATTCATCGGTCCAGAGCTTTGTGCATAGCAGACTTGTTGATGACGAATCCTTTTGGTTCAACCTTAGGCTTTGTATGAACTGTATGATAGTTTCTTCGATTCTTTGCTTTATGCTTTAGCGGACTTGTTGAAGAAAAATTTCTTTGATCCTCGCTTTGTGCATTACAGATTTGTTGAAGGATTTGTAGGTTCCGAATTTGGTTGATAGTACCAAATATAGGTAGTATATTGATTCTTAACCACTTGAGAAGACTTTGATCTGAGTCACTTGAGTTCATCAAATCGGGAGAGCTAAGATTTGATAGCTCTTCATCCCCAGGTTGTTGAGATGGGGGTTCCTCTACTACGGCCTTTCTTAAGGCTTGTTGAGTAGATGGAGATGTCAGCGATCCGATCATATTTGGGCTTATTGGATCCGACCTTTTACACACATTCAGGCTTCAGACTTGCGCTATGGGAATTGTGCTTCCCAACGCTGATTTTATTGAAAGTTGGCAGATTTTGAGTCATCATTTGTGGTTAAAGATTTAGAGCCTACGAGCATTTGGTGATTGTTTGAAACTCATATTCCCATTGGAACTTTGATTCTCCAATCATTTGGGAGAATTTGGTAGACTACGATCACTTAAACTTGTCGAGTCAAATTAGTTTTCGCACTTCCTATGATCCTTACTGACGGGTTGACGAAGTGGGGGTTCCGCTACTACGACCTTTCTTATGGCTTGTTGAATAGACGGAGCTACCAGTGATCCAAACATATTTGGGCTTGTTGGATCCGACCTCTTACATCCATTCGAACCTTAAGCTTCAGGCTGTCGAAAGACTTCAAGCTTCTTCGGTTCAATTTGTAGAAGTGTGTAGCCACAAAAATCTCTTTTTTGACTTTTGAATCTTTGTACGTTGAGGAAGACAGTGTCTTGAATATTTAAAAGACCACCTGCATATACTTTGAAGAGAGTTCATGGTATTATTCAGCAAAAAAGAACATTTGAATTGATAATTTTAAATATTTATTCAGGGATCTCAACATGTAGTGCAATGTCGACTCGAATAAATATTTAAAATACCCGTCTCGCAGGGACATTTTAAAATGGAATGAAATTAAAATTTTGAGATTTTAAATATTTATTTGGGGATCTCGAAGCATAGTACGATGTCAAACCAAATAAATATTTAAAAAGCCCCTAGTCTGACGGGGGATTTTGAAATACATTCTCATAACACCAGAGAATTCAAAAATGTGAAATGTATACGCTAATAAACATGTATGAAAATATAGCATATTAAACATAAAATTTTCTTGGGTAATTTTATGCATAATATTTTTTTAGATACCAGTCATTGATCAGCGGCATGAGCCTCTGACCATTCAAATTGATGAGTTGATAAGCTCCTCCCTCATACACCTTCTCAATGATGAAAGGTCCTTCCTAGTTGGATATAAACTTTCCACCAATTTTTCTATGTGGGATGATTGACCTTCTTTGCACCAGGACCAATTCCCTTTCTTGAAATGATCGAGGACGCACCATTCAATCAAAAGACTTTGTCATTCTTGCTCAATAAATCTCCTGGTTCTGTTGGGCTTACAACATGACTTCATCGAGTGCATCGAGCTCTTCCATCCTTAACCGAGTATTTTATTCTTGAGTTAGCTCATTCTGGATAGCGACTTGAAGGGATAGAAGTTCAACTTCTAATGGCAACACTGCTTCAACTCCGAACACCAGCGAGTAAAGAGTGGCTTTGGTTGGCATTTTGTAAGTAGTAAGATAGACCCATAACGCTTCTGACATCTTCGTATGTCACTCTCTTTTATTTTTGGTGAGGATCTTTTTCAACAAGTTCACCAGCGTTTTGTTAAAGGCCTCTGTCAAGCCATTTTCCCTTGGATTGTATATGGATGAATACCGCCAATCGATTTTGTGCCGATCAACAAACTTATAAATTTTTGTACTTTTGAATGTAATACCGTTATTTGAGATTATGCAGTATAGCACACCGAATCTATAAACAACGTTGTGGGTGAAGAAGTTAAACACGTGCTCGGACGTAACTTCCTTAAATGGAGCTGCTTCTGTCCACTTGGAGAAGTAGTCGGTTGCTGCCAAGATGAAACGATGTCCTGTTGATGACGGCGGATCTATCGGCCCGATAACATCAGTACTCCAACATTCAAATGGCCAGGATGCTATTGTAGGATGCAGTGGATTTGGTGGTTGATGTATAACAACACCATGAATCTGACCATTCTTGGCCAATATTAGCCCATTCTTTTAATTATAACCACCACCATGGGGTCTGATTGGTGCGCTCCACAAAGTCCTTCATAAACTTCTGCTACCACCTTATCAGCTTCTTGGGTCTCTAGACACCTTAGCCACATTTGATCGAAAGCACGCCGATACAATGTATTGTTAACAAACGCGTATCTTAGTACTCTATGCCTGATATGAGTAGCTAATGACTTATCAGTTGGTAGTTTACTTTCTTTGAAGTAGTCAATGAAAAGCTGCCTCCAATCATCCTCTACTTCGACATCTAGGCAATGCCACCATGATTCTGAAGTTTAACTAGCCTTGCGTCTTTTCATATGAACTTGATATTCTTCAAGTTGACCTTTAAGATTAACTGATCAGGGAGATTGAGGATCAACCGGGGTTGCATCCTACTGGCTTGAACTAGGTATTCCCTCTGCATGTGGGAGTTATAACAATGCTGGCTCTAGGACCTGACGATTGTTCACCATAATTATTATAAGTCATTCATCATCCATGTTTGTCATTTCTTTAGCCAATTTGGCAAGGCAATCAGCTTTGCTATTTTGACCTCGGGGAACTTAAGCTAATTTGACAATTGGAATTTATTTCATAAGCTCAAAAACTCGCCGATGATAACAGTCAAACTCAAACTCGGTGATTTTGTAGACTCTCAGCACTTGATTTACAACAAGTTAAGAATCACCAAAGATTTGGAGGTTTCGAATTCTGACATCGATCTCAATCATCAATCCTGCTATTAAAACTTCATATTCGGCTTCATTGTTGGTCTAAGGTTCAGTCAAGCTGAATGAAAATCTCATTCTCCCTTAGGTGCCACAAAAATGAGTCAAATTCCGGCTTGAGTTTTTTCTAGATTTGAAGGTCGAGCACGCTTAATTGATGAGCTCCATCAAAGTACATTTCTCATACTCATATCCTCTCCTCTTCTTCGACATTCATGATCTGCTCGTCGGGTAAATCATCGTTGAGAGGTGAATCTGCAGGGATAGGATGTGCAGCGAGGAAATCCGCCAGCACTTGCCCTTTTATTGCCTTTTGTGGGACGTATGTGATATCAAATTGCAGGAGTATCACTGCCCACCTGGCTAAACGATTTGTCAATGCTGGTCTTGTCATCAAGAAATTTAGCGGATCGATCTTTGATATCAGGGTGATTTTGTGAGATAGTATATAATGACAGAGTTTCTGAACTGCGAAAATTAGGGTCAAGCAATGCTTCTTAATTGGAGAGTAGCGTATTTTCGCTCCCATCAACTTTCGACTGATGTAATAGAGCGTGTTTTTCTTGCTTTCTTCATTATGCTGGCCTAATAATACTCCGAGGGACTCTTCTAGTGCTGTTATATACAGTATAAGAGGCTTCCCCGGAATTAGCACCGCAAGAATAGGAGGGTTCAACAAGTATCTTTTGATACTGTCGAAAGCCTCTTGACACTCATCATCCCATTTAAAGCGTATATCTTTTTTCATCAGTTTTGAAAATGGTTAGCACCTACCCGACAGATTCGATATGAATCACTGAATGAAAGTCAGTTGTCCTTGGAAGGAGCAAAGTTGTCGCAGGTTCTTTGAAGGTGGCTTCTCCATGATTTCCTTGATCTTGTTGGGGTCGACTTCGATGCCTCGATGTCGAACAACGTACCCCAGAAATTTGCCGGAGGAGACCCCAAATGCACACTTGAGAGGGCTCATCTTCAGACCATATTTTCTTATTCTCTCGAACACTGTTCTCAAATTATTTAGGTGATCTTTTTAGTCCATGTTTTTAATGACCAAGTCATCTACGTAGCATTCGACCTTTAGATGAAATAAATCATCAAATATACGAGTCATCGTGCGTTGATACGTGACACCAGCATTCTTCAGGTCGGAGGGCATGACTGTGTAGCAAAATATGTCTGTAGGTGTTCTGAATGATGTATGCTTTTCATCTTCAGGTGCCATTTTGATTTGATTGTAGCTCGACGATCCGTCTATGAAAAAGAACATATCATAGTTGGAAGTATTGTCAACTATAAGCTCTGATACTTGGAGCAAAAAATCATATTTCGGGCATGCCTTATTTAGGTCACTGAAGTCGATGCAGATACGAATCTGATCATTCTTCTTCTTTACAGGGACAATATTAGCAATCCAATCGGCATACCTTCACGAATAAAGCCTGCATCTATAAGCTTCTTCGTTTATGAAATCACCTGTTCTTCAATCTCCAATGTTATTCTCCTTGGAGCTTGTTTGACGGGTGTTGCATCAGGCTTAATGGCTAATCTGTAAACTACTACGTCAAGGGAATAAGCCAGGCATCTCAGCATATGTCCAAGCAAAACAGTCCCTGAATTCATAGAGAAGTCCTTTTATTTTTTCAACTTGATCGTCTGGTAGAAGAGAGCTAATGAAGGTTGGGTAAGGGTCTTCATCAGTTCCCAAGTTGACTTCCCTTAGCTCATCCATCATAGCAGCCTATCCACCGTCCTCTAATTCTTCTGGTGCAAGCTTGGCTTCTAAGGGTCGGTTATCATAAGCGTTAGCTTCATATATCTCATTATCATCATTATCGGATTTGATTTCTCTGCATGTGATTGCTCGGCAAGTCTCCTTCTGGAGGTATTTTCGCTTGATGAACATGATGCCTTTGTACACAGCTATATCCTTCTGTCGTAGTAGACGCGAATTCCTTTCATACTAGAGTCCTAGGCATGTACGAAGTTGTCGTTTAGTGATAGGAACATTGATCTGCTTTCGTAGCATTCTTTGAATACCTTTGATATTAAATCGAGATAGCCTTATAGGAAATAACTCTTCGGAATCGAGGTGCATGCAACACCAATCATAATTCTCTTCTTCGCGCATTCTCGTAGAATATAGCACATTCCCTGGCGCAGTCTCTTTTTTAAGAGGCAGATAGAGGGTAGAGAGTTCTTTAATCTTATGCACTTCACGTGAAATGATTTCCTTGAAGTGTTGTAAGGGAATACGCGTGACTACGAGCACACTGTCTGAGATCGACAGACTATCTATTCTTTTGGAGAACACACCCCGCGCTGTGTTCATGTAGATAGTGTCGTCGTCATAATCGTTATTTGAAAATTCAACATCCCTACTCCATTTGGCTGTTGACTGACGTATCCTCTGGGATTTTATAGGTGTGACATCACTTTCATCTGTGTCACTCCCAAGGTGAGGCACATGTTTTCTTTCTTTTGGAATGGTCGATGCTTTGAGAAGAGTCGGCGTTGCCTTCTTTCTCCCTACTTGCTTCTCACCTCCCTGTTTGGGTTGCTTTGCAGCTTTTTAGTTTGATGTTTTAGCCTCAAAAGAACTCGAAAGTTTACTTCTTTGGCATGAAGTATCTGGCATCTTCATATATCGTTACTTCATGTACTGCAAAGGGCTGGATGTCACCAGAGATCCTGAATTCTTCTCCGTCCCTGAGATACTTCATACACTGGTGTAATGTTAACTAGACAACGCCATATTCATGCAACCAGGAGCGACCTAGTAGTGCCTTGAATGAAGTGTCCGCATCAATTATATGGAACTTGGCTTCTGTATGAAGTTCCCCAAATACAAGAGGGAGCATAAATGACCCAAGGGTGTTCTGCCTTTTCTCGTTGAAGCCATGCCACCATTAATTTATTTTGCCCAAGGTGTTCCACGTCGAGGCACAATGATCTCAGTGCCCTCAGACTCATAAGATTTATAGAAGATACGGGATCGATCAAAATCTGACTGATCATCATATCGTCGCTCTCCGCCATAACATACAGAGGGCGGTTGAGATATGCCATTCCAAGCATTAGATCATCCTCGATAAAAGTAATTATTGGCTCATTCCGAGATTGCAAGACCCCAGTCAAGTTGCGTTCAACAAAATATGCCTCATATCTTTCGGGGTCTTTAAGAGCTTGAATCAATGTCTCCAGAAGGTCTTTAGACATCACGAGGGCGTCGTATATGTTGAGTTGTGCTGGGATCTTCCTCAAGTGGGATAAGATATTATAATCTATCCCCTTAGCTGGAATTTCTTTCTTCTTGAAGTATTTGGGGATAATATCTTCATTGATAATTATCTCTTTTCCTTTATCTTTATTAGGAATCCCTTTCTTTGGTGGAGGTGACAATACCTTGTCACTTCTCAATTGCATCTGGGTCACCTCATCTGATTTAGACTTATTTGATGAAACATTCTCTTCAGAGTCAGCCATTGTCATGTCTGGAGATTCATCTGTGGACTCAGAATTGTCCCCCAGTCTCACTTACTCCATTTGCGACGCTATGCTTGTATCTGAATCTTCATCATTTGGAAAACATAGAACCTCTTCTGAACTGAATTTCATTGATAACACTATTAGACAGAAATCAGGGGCCGTTTCTTCAGCGTATTTCTCTTTAGCTTATATCTTTGATATCGTAAAGATGACCCGGCATGTCTCTGTAGGAAGAGATTCATTCTCAGTTTCTTCCTCATTTTCATCTATTTTGAGCTCTTTCATGAAATCACCAAGCTTGATAGGCCTCCTGGCAGTCTGGTAATATTCACCTAAACTATCAATAGCCTTTTGAGTTGCAGTCTTCTTCTCCATAGGCTTATTCAATTTGGTTTTCTTGTTGAAAGACTTTGATTTTGACTTACCAGACTTTGATGAGCTAGTTGGGCCAGATTGCTATTTGGAGGTGAATGCATGTGACGCAGGCAACGACTTTAAATTTAGCATTGGTTCAGTAGGAGACTTCCACTTGACACCCGGAACTCCTAGCTATTTCAGCATTTTGGTTGTCTTCTTGGAGACCACAGTCTCCCATTGCTCATCTTGAATAGATTCTTTTGTTGTTTCTTTATGCGAGAGTACGAAAGAGGATGTGACTACCCAAGTGGATCTTTTATAAAATGAACTAACATGCTATCTGATAATGTTAACTCTCCCATTTTGTACTTTTTCTCCAACCAATCTTTGAAGACATAGCAATCTTCAATTGGATGACTAATTACCTGATGATATGGGCAGTAGTTTGGGTCGCCACTGTGTTTAGACTCTTCAGGTCTTTTGCATTCTAACAATTCCAGATCGGCCTTGAGTGCTTGTCAGAACAGTTTAGCGACACTATCCCTCTTAAATGAATATTATTTGTTCATTTTTCCTTGAGGGAGGGGAACGTTCTATCACCAGTTCCCGTGGTTTGCCTCTGGCGCTTTCCTCCACCGGGAAAGGCTCGAGGTTTATCATTTCCTCCAAGCACCAGCTTTGTTTGAGGATTTAGATTGTAAGCCTGTTTTGATTTTTCTTCATACTACATTGGCTGCTTCCCTTTATCTACATTATATACTGCCCTTTTACCATTATAAAGTCTGGGAGGGAATGTAGAGTCAACCTCATTTTTCCTGGGGTCAGGTGCCTTGACCTTTTTGGGTCTGTCAGGGAGGCTTTTAGATTTTGATAAGTTTAACTTTTCAAACTTTGCAACCCTATCCAGTAGGTCTTGAAAGATAGTGATTGAAGTCATGCATAAGAATGATTGTATTTTATCATCAATGTTCCCCATCAACAGTTGAACTGCATGTTCTTCTTCTAGTTGTTGCTCGCACTTCATACTGAGATTGCACCAGCGTGTTATATAGCTCGTCACTGACTCATCCTTTCTCCTTTTATTTTGAATGAGATCAGCGATGATAGTCTTCTCTGTTGCACTAGCAAATTTTTTCATGAACAAGTACTCTAATTTCGTGAAGGTCTTTGGTGAATCATTCGACAGCTCTGCGTACCATTCGAAAACAGTTCCACTCAAGCTGCTAACGAATTGTTGAAATAACAGAGCGTCATTACCTCCCATGTTCCTGAAGGTAGCTTTAAATTGTGCGAGGTGGTGTTTGAGATTCTTATTACCATCGAAAATATTGAATTTCGTTACAGAATATCCCTTTGGATACGACACCTGATCGTACTCTACTGGGTACGGGTGACCTATTCCTACCAATTTCTATGTCTGTTCAGCAGCTATAATGGCCTTAATCTTTTCACTGATTAAGCCCTCTAGCTGTACTGCGGTCACAAGTTCAAAGGCGCTCACCACATTTTGTGGTGTACGCTGGCGGGTAGGATCATCAGTCTCTTTGCCACCTTCAAGTACACCCTTTACCCCTGAGGCTTGCGACGCCTGGAGATTTTGAGGATTTATCGGAACATTGCTCACAGCTTGGTTGACTGGCTGAGCCGGCGCAGGACCTATAGAAGTGGTCTTCTGCATCATCTCCATCATAGCCGTCATTTGAGTCATCATCTCAATCATTTTATCATTTAATTGAGAGATTTCTCTATCTTTCTAATGCATCTGTCGTCTCATTTGTCTTCTCATTTCAACGAGCGTGATATCTTCACCAAAGAAGGGGTTTTCTCCGACCTCATCTTCCTCCTCTCCTTCTGTGGAGCGAGCACTTCAGCTGGTAATGGATCTAGCCATATGGCGACGTCGATAAACACATACGTGTGGCTATGATTGTTGGTCATCTCCATCATCATCATCTTCAACATCGATGTGGCTGACCATATGAACCACCTCTATTTTAATAGTACCTTCATCATCATATTCTTACCTCCTTGTACCCGAATTTCTAAGCGGCGTCGCCACTGAATTTAAGGTTCTTGACTCGGGATGATTATTTCTTCGATTCGCGGACAGCAATTGAAATGAACATTTTCACTAGCCAAAGTAGGTGAATGACGGGATCTCCTAGAGGACTCACCAAGATGTCGACCGTCACTATGACTGTCATTATGGGCCTTCATTTGGACCCATCTTTGACGAGTTATGTTAGCAGGTGCAGATCTCCGGGAGACCATTCCAGATGTTACACCCGATCTATCTCTTTCTTCAATCATCTTTTCTTTTTGATGTTCGGCCTCCATACTTGTTTTCCTTTCCACTGGGCCATTTTGACGGCAGATTCTTGGACACGTGGTCCAAGTGTCATGCCCCGATGTGCTTCCTGCGGAGCTTGTCGTTGGTATCCTCTTCTTTCTGCTATCACAACAGATGATAGCCTCTCTCTTGGAGGGGTTCTTCGAGCCTCAACAACTAGCGGCCTTTGAAACTTCTTCTTTATTAGCCCCTTCTCCTTAACTGTCTTCAGAACTCAATGTACTCGGGCAGATAGGCGTTCAGGCTCTTTTATCTTCTTAGGAATTGGGGCTGCAAGACGACGCTCCAAGAAGGATTGCTTGAGCTCACCAGAAGAGTTGTTTCTCTTTATCAACTTCAGGTTAGAGAACCTATTTTGAGTGGGAATATTGATCTCTGGTTCTTGTGCTGGCAAGTTGGATGGATGGATTGGTACTGGCAGCTGTTAAGTGCGCAGCTCTGTATTTCTCTTCCTCCTCTGCCTTCTGTTGAGCCTTCCTCCAGATGAGGAAGCTTCAGTATTATATTTCCTAGATGCAACAGGCTCTCTGGGCAGGACAGTGGTGCCCGTAGACACCACGAAAATTTTGTTTCCAGTAACAACCTTTTTTGCAGTAAGGGTCTCAAGCTGGGATAATATTTCAAAGACGGAAGCTCTTCCCTGAACAACGTCCCTAGCAGTAGCTCGCGGCGCTGACAGATGCGCACTTTATATAGTAGTCCTTTTCGGGTAAGACCTTCTAGAAAGTTCTTCAGAATTTATGTCGTACACAAGGACGGATGCAGCCTTTGCAGTACCTGCTGAGAATTCAAGTCCACCAAAATGGATAGTGGCTCCAGCATTTCCAGTCTCTATGATAACATTTGCCAGCTAAATCTTGACTCCTCGTCTCAGTTGGACGGTCATCGGGGTGTCCTGCATTTTCATTATGCACAAATGAAAGGCAGGGGTTAGTAATCAAAATTTGATACGTCACCCCACACTTTCATATTGCAGAAATAACGCATAAGAAATAATAGAAACATGAAATTTAAGATATAATTAATACCCTGCTCATTGAATTTCTAATGAATCTTTTTTAAAAGATTGATTTTTAGGAAATTTAAAATTTTAGCCCATGTGGGTTTGCTTGCTACTATAGCCTATAATTGACTAGCTAGGGATGGAAAGAGAAATCAATCCTCAGTGGAGTCACCAGAAATCTGTGGGCTCCAAACACAAGAAAGGATCCTTGTCGGCAGCCATGGGTTGCTTTGTCCAAGGAGACCTTGTAGACCTGGGGTGAGTGTTTGTCTAAGAGGACAAAATTGAAATCATCTTAGCTAACAGAGGGCTTTGTGCCCTATCGATCATATCTTATTGATTCATATCTCAAGGATTTGATGCCACTAAAGAACGTATTGGATCTGACTATAATCTATATTTTGTGGTGTCATTTGGCGAAAAAACCACTCGGTTCAGTGGGCCCCGGGTCATAACCGTTTATCCTGCGGTGCCATTTGGCAGCAAAATCATCGGTTAGAGGACACGTATCACACCCTTACTAGCAAGAGATTATTTGAGAATTGATCCTAATGATATTTTCGACTAGGTATTTACCTCTATGTGAGCTGAAGTTATATTCAAATTTGTCCACCTCAGCAAACTGTTGCAGATGGTGGATAAATTTTGCTTTTAGTGTTTGAATAGTTGTATTTTTATTTTAAATATTTGAAATTGAAATTTCTCTTGGAGTTTGGATTTTGGACTTTGTGGGTATTTGTGATGGAATTTGAAAGTATTTGTGAACACCTCCGGGTGAGATAAACATTCAACACGGCCATCATCGGGGTGTTTGTGGTTATTTTCATTTGTTGATTGAACCTTGTCAATTCTGTTGAGTTGTCAACAAAGGATCGAGTGTCTCGGGCTTCATACCTTTGTTTGTGAATTTTTTTTGTTAAAGGCCTTAAAGGTCTAATATGAATGTATAAAATAAATATTCTGATCAACTTCGTGAACGCATATTTATCCGATGGTTTGAACTCATATACTCCTATTTATCTGCTTAGGAGGATTGGGTTTCGTAAGCTTCATGCCTTTGTTAATGAATACTCTTGATTATAGGCCTTGAAACACTAATATGAATGTATTAAAACAAATACACCGGTCGTCACAATCGTGTATTTATTTAAAGGTTCAAATCCTGTCTACTCCCATTTATCTGCTTAGGAGGATCGAGTTTCGTAGGATTTATGCTTTTATAAGTGAATTCTCTTAATTATAGGCCTTGAAGGCCTAATATGAATGTATTAAAACAAAAACACCGATCGTCACAACCGTATATTTATTTAAGCGTTTGAACCCTGTCGTCTCCTATTTATGTACTTAGGAGGATCGGGTTCAAAATTGAATTCACTTATTGACCCGCGTAGCATCCCTAGACGTCACGTATGTACCAATAATATGCTCATCGATGTCCATTGGGTGTTTAGGGGCATTTTATAATTAATTGTTGAACCTTGTCGACTCCCATTTACCTGTTTAGGAGGATCGGGTCCAGATTTATTAACCCGCACAACATCCCTAGACGTCACGTGTATACCCAAGACACGCTCGCTAGGGCCCATGCAGTTCTTGTGATTACATTTACCCCTTTAGTGTACCTATATATATACAAACTACGGTGCACGTACAGGAGTACTTTGAAATATTTTAGTTGTGTAGGTAATTGCTATTTGAATACACAACACTTCATTTGAGAGCTCTTATATGCCTTCTGTCAGCTAATACGAGTGTTGTGGATCCGGTGGTGGTATATCTGGATGTCATGAGGCACCTTATTGTCCTGATGTTGACTCCCCTTTCTCTCATTCACCGGGGAGGTTTCCTTGAAATTGGTGACCACTACCTTGAGAAGAATCCCTTTCAGGATCTTTAGTGTAGTAGACTTATTATTTCTGATATTTGTGGATGCAAGCACTGTTTTCTTCTTAAGTACAGGACCAAGAAGAAACTTTGGAACATCAAGAAGTTTAGTTCTAATTTGTTCAAACATCCCTTTCCTTCTGTCAGAGGGTGTCCTTCTTCATACACCGAGTTGCCCCTATACCCGACGTACTCGCAGATCTCAATCACCGTTGTCGTAGGTGATATCTGTACTTATGTCCACAAGGGTTCGTTATACTTATGATATACCCATTGTTGTTATCCACAAGAGACTCGTGTGTATTTACAGGGGGCCGTTGCACTCACTACGACCTCCTGGAAATATTCGTAGAAGAGTCATTGTTCCTACATCATATCCACCCTTTCACATATCTCAGGTGAGTTCGATGTATTTGCTTTCCCCTTGTGTTGTAGCAGATTGTATGTATACTTTAACACTCATCGTATGCTTGTGTATATGCTTACAAGGTGAGGATCATCAATTGTAGGCAAGCTCATTATTTTCATCTATTTATGTGTTGATCTCGACTGCGAGGGGTTGTATTTGTCATCATCTCCCTTTTACATGATGATTGACGGATCGTTGCACTTGCTTGCCATTTGAGATTGATTATGTGGGGTTAATACACTCGTTTCATGTTCCTTACTCATTTTTGTTGTAACTCGAGTCTACGAGTTTATGCTTTTGATAATAACAAATATTGTGGCTCACTTTCTATTGTATACATGTATTTGCAATATATTTTTGTTTATGTTTACTAACATTTCAGGATTGCAGTGCACTTTACAAGGCTCAAGTTTTGGCAGAACATATTTTATTTGTAATTTTCATTAATGTATTTTTTGCTTTGTAAAGGTGTATACTTATCAGTTAAAAACAAAAACCTAATTAGGGCATCCTGGTTAAGGCAGCCATCATTAAGCTCATCATCCTGAACAATTTTTGTAATGACCGGGACGATAGGCTCAAATCAAAAATAATCTGCCGCCAGATCTATTTAGATATTGTTTAGTTATGGACATCATCCAGGACATCGTCCTGGACGATGAAACACAATTATACCTAAATTAATCTAGTAATTAACAAAAGCAATTAAGGTTTGATTGCTCGATCATATCGTCCAGGACGATCGCAGGATCGGTCGGGACGATCAGTTCAAAAACCTTAGTTATTCCTGGACGACCAAACATCGACCAGTTTCCTTTCAGGGGTATGTTCTGGACGATATGTGAGAATTTGTACTAATCGTACAGGACGATATCCTATCATTCTGGACGATATGAACAAAAACCTTCTGATTGTCCCAAATCGTCCTGGCTGATTGAACTTAATTTGTACTGATCGTACAAAACGATATTTATATCGTCCTGGACGATAATATCAGTTTTTTGCATTTAAGAGCTAGTTTGGAGCTCTCCTATATAAGCTTTGACAAGACACATAGTAAGTGTCTTTGGCAGTCATTGAAACTTCGTTCTTCCAGAGAAAACTTAAAGAGAGAACTTGAAAGAGAGAGAGGAAAGGGTGGAGTTTGAGAAAGGGAGAAGATCCTTGGAGGGGGTTTCAAGGGTGTGTGGAGGGGAGTCTACATGATTGCTCCGGTGAGCTTGCACCTTAGTACCATCGGATTCAAGGTTCGTTTTGAGGGAAGTTTTGAGAAGAAGAACTCTTTGGTGTCAAAAGGCCCAGCTACTCCGCCGCACCGGGGAAGGTGGAAGTTATTTTGTAAGGGCTTCTCCGCCTAGCTGTGGGGGCTAAAGGAGAGACACTGCGTTTAGTGCAATACTCGGAGGGTGCCTCCGGGGAGTGGACGTAGGTCAAGGTTTGATCGATCCACTATAAAATCTGGTGTGTTCTTTTTTATTATTGCTTCTTAATTTAATTTTCGCACTTTGATTTCTATGGAGAATCTTGGTTTTGGTTATGATTGTATTTTGATCGAAAGATTTTTTAATACCAATTCACACCCCCCTCTTGGTTAGCCTTGAGACTAGTTCATTAAAGCTTAACATACCTGTCAATCTTTCAAATACCATCAGAGCACTTTCAATGTTTGTAGAGAGACCATTGTATTTACAACTCATCGATGTTGCCTTTCTTTGGTGGACCACTATACTTGCAAGTTGACTAGCTTTGATAGCAAGATCTTTGACATTTAATTCAACTTTAGGACTTCAGTAAGTCTGCTTGTTGTTTTGTTTTGTTTAGGTGTAAATGCTTGTTAAAGCTCAGATCAAGTCCAAATCGAAGTCTTTGTTTGATGTTCTAGTCATGTTAAAGTCCCCTGATGTTGCACAGTTGAGTTCCAAGTACAAGTCCAAGTGCTTATTCAGGGTTTTCTGAAGTCTTTGCAGGTTCAATTATATATTCAAATTGATTTGAATTTAGCTTCAGTTTGATCTTATTTTATTTGGATTTGACCTTTTATTCGTCATTTAGATTTTGTTCAGGTTCAAGCCCACAAGTCCAATGTTCTTTTGAGTCTGAGTTCTTGTTATTTTTGAGTTCAAATCAAGCCCGAGTACAGTCTCACGTTCACCCGAAATTTCCGCAACCTCTCAGCGCCTCCCCCGTTTAGGGGAAAACAATAGAAAATTGGGCTTCCCGCCACGCTAGAAAAAAGCATGCACGGTAGGTGCCCTAGGACAAGGACACTACGGCCGAAAAATCTTTAACCCCACCACGCCAGAGAAAGGCGGGCATGAGTCTTCAGTGCCTGTTATAAGAAAAATAGTTGTTTTCCCGCAGGTACAGAGCCGCTTACAGGTACTTAAAATTATCCCGGTCACGCTAAGAAAAGCGTGCACCTGGCCTACCCGCCTTATCGTAAGTGTCGCACCGGGTTTCCTCCCACCACGCTAGAGAAAAGCGTGCATAGGGAATTTGCAGGCTCGGCACGAATGCTGAGAACAAGATTTTGGAGCCGAGGGGTCGCTCACCTATCTCGTCATAGGTGTCGCACCGAATTCCCTCCCACCACACTAGAGAAAAGCGTGCATGGGTGATTTTCTGGCTTAACACGCACATCGACGTAAGAGAGATTTATGTAAACTTCTTTTTTTTAATTAATTATAATTATTAATTAAAATTAATTTTAATTAAGATTTATTATAATCAATCATGTTAATTATAATTATTTAATTAAAACTAACCTTAATTAATTATAATAATTAATAATTTTAATTAATTAAAACTAATAATTATAATTAATCAAAATAATTATAATTAATTAAAAAAATAAAACACTCGGTTCAATGGATTTGTGGGATTAGGCCGAAGGAGCGCGCGGGAAGGAGAAATTTATCCTCACAGCAAGCGGGCTCTTGTGTTTGCTTCCGATCAAAATGTCCCAACTTCCGATCCGACCAGAAAAGGGAGTCGTCGAAGGGATCGAAGTCACACAGCCATGAAGAGCTGGAGAAGTGGCGGAAGGGAGAGAGTTACTTCACATGAGCTCCCAGCATTGCTTCCATCAAAATGTTGTAACTTCCGACTCGACTGGAGGGGAACGTCGGAGGAGCGAAGCTGAACCGCACGGAGGAGCCGATGAAGCACGAGATCAGGTGAAAGTTATCTTCACATGAGCGAGCTACCATCCCGCTTCTAACCAAAATGTTGGTCTTCCGATTCGACAGGGAAGGAAAGTCATCAAGAGCGAAGTCGGACAGCACGAAGGAATCGGAGATGCCACGCCACAGCCGTGAGCTCCCATCGTTGCTTCTATCAAAATGTCGTGACTTCCGTCCCGACTAAAAGTGAAGTCGCAGAAGGAGCGAAATTGAGTAGCGACGAGAGAGGGGAAAGAGCAGGAGCGAGGGAGAGGAAATGGGAGAGAGAGCAGAGAGAGCAACTGAACCCCTCGCTTCCTTCGGCCTTTTAATGTCGCAAGTAGATCGTGGGGGATGCGACATAAGGCGGGGTCTCAACGTGCGACGTGGGGAAATGTCCGAGTTGGTAAGCGATTTGTCTATTTTTGTTACACAGGAAAGGGTTAACACTTTTCTATCGCACAATAAGCTCGATGCATTCCTCCATTTCAACCATCCAACTTGAATTCTGCTGATAATATCCCCATCTATTTCACCATCACTCTAAACAATAGAACCAATATATCAAATACATGTACTCTTATTAATGACTTGATCGCCCAAAGTCACAATCCCCTCACTAGGTCTATTACTATTAAAATTATACTCCATATATTCAGTTTTAGATCTACTCAAGTGAAAACCTTTAGACTCTAAGGTTAACCTTCATAATTCAAGTTTACCTTCAACTTTCTCTCTAGTCTTATCAACAAGAAAAATATCATCAGTAAAAAGCATACACCAAGGTACATCCTCTTGCAAATGTCTAGTGAGAACATTCATGACTAAAACAAAAAGATATGGACTTAAGGCTAATACTTGATGTAATCAAACCAAAATAGGAAAATACTTGATTAAACCACCATGTGTTTGAACACAAGTAATAACTCCTGCATATATCTCTTTAATGATTTGAATATAAGCGTTATTAACTCCTTTCTTTTCAAGAACTCTCCATGGCACTTCTCTTCGAACTTTATCATATGCTTTATCTAAATCAATAAATATCATATGTAGATCCTCCTTACTCTCTCTATATTTCTCCATCATACCTTTCAACAAATGTATGGCTTCCATAGTAGACCTAGTCGGCATGAATCCAAATTGATTTTGAGAAACATTAGTATCATGCCGCAACCGATGCTCCATAACTCACTCCCATAGTTTTAAAGTATGACACATTAAATTAATTCCTCTATAATTCGCACTCAAGTGCATCACCTTTATTCTTAAAAATAGGAATTAATACACTCATTCTCCACTGATCTGGCATCTTTTTGGTCTTCAAAATAGTATTAAAAAGTTCAGTAAGCCAAGAAATTCCTTAATCTCCTAAGCATTTTCATATCTCTATTGGAATATCATCAAGTCCAACAGCTTTTTCACACTTCATTTTCTTCAAAGCCTCTTTATAACTTTATCAATTATTAGAATTTTTACATCTAAACAAATTTTTATAACAATTCTTATTTTTTATCTTCAATAACATAGTAATTTTAAAATCTAATATTCTAGATCCTTCTGCCAACACTACTCTAGAGTTTTCTTTATTTATTACAAATATCTTAGAATCTTCTTCTTTAGACAAGATTTTATTGTATAGAATACTCGAGAGCATTGAGAAATGAGCATAAAATTTTATCACTCCTTGATGCAAATTTTGATAACTGGAATCACATCGCACAGTTGCATAAACTTTTCTCAAGAAAGTGCTTTTGTGAATATATCTATATTGACCTCCGTACTAGTGTCGGGGTCGAGTCGACCGCGCAAGGTGGATTTCAAAAACAAAAGAGCTCGAAATCGCGAAAAAAAAACTCACCCGACGCGTGTCGATCAAAAACCCAAAATTGTCGAATGACCTCCGTTCACGAAACGAACAGCGCCGATGCGTTCGGAGCAACGAAAACAGCTTAGATCAACACCCATATTGATGGGGTTCGTCGATCAGCAAAAAAAAAATTTTGCGTGCAAATCGATGCGACAACGTGCTCGAACGATGATGGCGATGACGGGTAGACCAACTCGATGCACAATTTAAATTTTTTTATGCCATATAATTAAAATTTTTTTATTTAAAGAGGGAGAGAAAGAAAGGTTTTTAAAAGTTTTTTTTAATAAAAATACCCCCAAAATACCCACTTAAACCCTCACTCCCTCACACTCTCATAACCGCCCCCCACTCTCATCTCACGATCACTCTCACGCCAAGGAGCCGCCCCTCTTGTGATTCCTCCTCACGCCAAGCCGCCGGCCTCCAAGTTCTCTCCCTCCAAACTCTCCAAGGTAAATCTCTCCTTCTTCTTCCTCCATCCTCCATTCTTCCATTTCCTCCCTCATTTCCTTCATTTTCCTTCTCTCCTCTCTTCTCCTTCCTCTCCTTCATCTTCTTCTTCTTCCTCCAACCTTCTTTCTCCAAACATACCCTAACCCTATTTTTTTATTTCTCCAAATCCATCACTCAAACCACCCATGCCCCTTCACAAAAAATACTTCCCTACACTTCCTACACACTCCCCACCAAAAATCCCCATCATTCTCCATTTTCTCTCTCTAAGCTAGAGAGAAAATTCTCTCTAGAATGAGAGAGAAACTCCTTCATACATGACCCCCTCTCCATTCCAAACATCTCCCTTCACCATTGTTTCCCCATAATTCCCTTCCTAGAGAGAGAAAAAAATTCCACTCTCTTTCTCTCTCCAAAATTGGAGAGAGATTTTCTCTCTCTAGCTTCACCCCACTACTCTCCTACGTACCCTAAGCCTCCACCAAAAACCCCTTCTTTCCCTCTTTTTCTCTCTATAGAAAGAGAGCTCGCTCTCTCTTTTTCTCTCTCTAGCTTTTATTTTAAATAAAAAAAGCATATATGATTAATTAAATGGCGTAAATGATAACAAACAATATTATATTGTGCATCGTAAGTTTTCCTTCATCGCCGCCATTCGCTGTCGTTGCCTCGATTGCCGTGCACCCAAGGTATAAACCCAACATTAGCATTTTTAAATTTCAATGCATAATATAAGTACTCGTGACCACTTTCGTTAGCGAGCGGGGAAATATAAGTACCCGTGACCGCTTTTGTTAGTAAGCGGGAAAATTCATATGCATGAAACATAAGTACCCGTGACCGCTTTTGTTAGTAAGCAGGGAAATTCATATGCAAGAAACATAAGTACCCGTGACCGCTTTTGTTAGCGAGCGAAAAAATTTATTATGTATAAAATGAAAGATAAATACCTGTTTCTGCTTTTTTTAGCAAGCAGGGAAATGTATTTTAAATAAATACTTGAAGACCCCATGACTGCTTTTGTTAGCGAGCAGGAAACGAGACTGCGGCCGCAGTGTCATTTGACACCTACTGTGACTGTCTTTCTTGGCAGACGGGAAGGCTTTACACACCCCGATGCAGCCCCCTATGTAGGGAAGACGCCGGGGTGCTGCTAAAATTTTCAACTGAACCTATGACTTAGAACATTTCAAAGAGGTTAAAATTCACCTAAAAGCGTATGCAAGGAGTTCATGGAGACGCATTCAAATGAATTACTAAAATTTGAACCTAAATGAGAACTTAACTTGAGCTTAATTTGGACATTAATTAAACCTACAAACATTTGACTCAAATTTGAATTAACATGAACTCTAAATAACTTGAATTGGAATGGAGCATAGAGAGCCAACCCTTGGATCGATGAATGAACAATCAAGATCTAAGGGAATCTTAATAATTCTAGTGGACATAAATGAGCACAAAGCTTGTGATGATAAAGGGAATCCAAATGCAACTATACAAAGAAGGGGCGTATGATGAATAAAGCTTTAGCCCATTAAAAAGAAGGTTGTAGCAATAATTAGAGGCGATGCGTAGTCTAACTACAAACAAATGAACAGATAATGCAAATCATTCAAGGATGATAATTATAACATTTGTACCAATCATGCAAGCAAGTGTGTAAGAACTCGTGGTAGGAGAAGAACTCCGCATGCGAACTGTTCATAAGAAATGATGCAAAGCCTTCAAATGAATGTAAATAAACAAAATTATTGTGCAAACCACAAGCTACTCTCAGAAATGATATAAGGCTTGCAATCATCGACACGATTAATCTGCAATCGGCAAGATCGAAGAAAATGAACTTCATGCAATCAAACACAACTCAAAGTGAATGCAAGGACTTGTGATAGAAGGATTTGTTTGACTAAACAGATTTGCAAAAAAGGGTGAGCACAAAGGAATGTGATGGCGTCCTTATCACCAATAACAATCCAACTCCAAGAAGATACATCAAAGGAAAATGTCAAATGCAAATAAACATGCAAGAATTCCTAGTGGATTAAGGACCCCAAGGACAATCCTCTTATAAGTAAAGATCAGAGTGAAAAATGTGATGGCAAGCTCGCAAGCAATAGTACAAGATCTACAATAATTTGCCCTCTACAAATAATGAGATTTGACATGCAATGAATATAAGGATTTGATGAATTCAATGAGTTTGGACCTTGGAGTGAATGAAGTATATGTACAATCAATAGTGTTCAACTCCAAGCAAGCATGTTAGCTTAACTGCAAATAATAATTCTTCATGAGGCAAGCTTACTAGTATATGTTAAAGTCCCTACGAGCCACTATAGAAGATTCCTTATTTATACAACAGTCCACTCATTAATGAACTATTCATGAATAATAACAAGAGTCATACATCTAGTGAGGATCTAGAATCCATCATATACACAATACCTCGTAAGCAGACAGAAGCAGAGGATGTATAGCAAATATAAGTTCCTACGAGTTGTTCTGCAATATGTACAATCTCTCTATAAATACAGATGTATGTACAACATGCCACTAATGGGGTAGATACAGAAAGACTTTAATAAATGCAGTATCCTATAATCAATTTAAGTCTGCAAATGAATACAACTACCTACAACAGTAGTGGAAGTATTGTAAGGAACAAAACCACAGCGAAATGCATAAAAAAAAAATATAGCAAATGCAAACACCTATGGGTTATAACAGGAGATTCGTTAGTGCACTACAATCCACCTGTAGAAAACAATAAGTAGTGCACGACAGTCTACCTATACAAAACGTGCAAATACGAAGGATCTACGCCAAGCACGAGCTTCTTTGAGTAACGTAGAAGACCTATTAAATTTCCAAAAATGACCCCGCATATACACCATAGTTTGTATATACATAGGTACACAAGGGTACACAAGGGGCAAGCGCGATCATAAACCCGCATGGGCCTTGGCAAGTGTTTTATTAGTACACATATGACGTCTAGGGATGCTACGCCGGTTAACAAGTGAATTCAACTTCGAGCCCGATCCTTTTATGTGGGTAAATAGGAGTCGACATGACTCAAACTATTAAATAAATATACGATCGTGAGGTAGACCGAGATATTTACTTTACACATTCATATTAGGCCTTCAAGGCCTATAATTAAGAGAATTCACTCACAAGGGCATAACGCCTATGAAACTTGATCCTCAGTCAATAACTCGATGGAGTCGACAAGGTTCAATCCATAAATGAAAATGATCACAGACATCCCGACGATGGATGTGATGAATGTAAATCTCAACTGGAGGGATTAATTTCAAATGTCACCCAAATACTCATAAAATCCAAAACTCTTAGAAAATTCTAAATCCAAATGTTTAAAATTGAAATCAAATCATCAATCACTTAAAGCAAAAATCCATCCTCTCTGCAATAGTTTGCCGAGGTAAACTAATTCGAATATAACTTCAGCTCACATAGAGTCAAATGCCTAGTCAAAAATATCACTAAGATCCATTCTCAAACAATCTCCTGCAGTAAGGATGTAGTACGTGTCTTCTAACCGGCGATTTTGCCGCCAAATGGCACCGCAGGATAAACGGTTATGACCCGGGGCCCTCTGAACCGAGTGGTTTTGCTACCAAATGGCACCACAAAATACAATTTATGGCAAGAGCCAATACGTTCCTTAATGGCATCAAATCCTTGAGATATGAATCAATAGAATATGAAATATGATTAAAGAACTCTAGAGAGAGAAGCTGTGGGTTTTTCTAGAGAGAAACTGTTCTTGATTTTTTATTTTTGTTTTCGCGGTTGTTTGTGATCGAGTCGCCTTGGTGAGGATGGTAATTCCTGACCACCGGCAGCGGATTGCCGGCGGTAATCCTCCGACTGATCTCCATCGTAGTGTTCCTCTTAGACCTGTTGATCAAAGATCCATCAAAAACTGCAATGATTCTTTGGATCAAGAACCGATCAGGATTTCATCTAATCTGGTGATCAGGGAAGGCTTTAGGCCTCTGGTGAGAGTTGAACCAACTGTAGAAGGGAAAGGTAAAGGTGTTCTTATTGATCGGAATACTGACGAGATGACAATTCCAGTTTCTCCTTCGAAATTTGATACATAACAGGTTGTATCGTCTGATGTTGTTCTAAAAGTGAAGAAATGTACTGGTTTGAACGAACAAGAGATTCAGGAACTAGTTGGTAAAAATCTTACGGAGGTGTTTGATAAAGATAGAGAAGGTATGGAAGAAGTTGTGGGAAAGGATGTTGAATTTGTACCGGTAAACAAGTTTAATTTGGCATGGCAGAAGACGCAGCATATCAAGCTGAATTTTAATGTTAACTCTACCCGTTTATCTGAAGATGGAGTGGCAGTGAAGCTCAACACAGACAAGGAAGTAGCCAATTCTCAGGTTTTAAAGAAATCATTGGTTGTCAAGATACTGGGACAGGACATGCCATTCTCTGTTTGTAGTCAAGAACTCAGAAGACAATGGAGCAAGTATGGTAGCTTTCATCTCACCACATTGGGATGTAACTGGATTTTGTGTTCATTTGCCAACATGGAATCCATGGAAGAAGTCTTAAGCGGAGGTCCCTGGTATATTGGGAATCATATTATCGGTATGGATAGATGGTCATCTTCATTCTCCATTGATTCGCTCAAGGGTATTACTTCTCCGGTCTGGATTCGGTTCCCTGGATTACCTTTAAGTTGCTGGGATGATGAAAATATTCCCATGATCGCTTCTATGATCGGAATTCCTATGATGCTTGATAGGAATTCTTTTTAAGTGGGGTAAAAGAGAGTATGCTCATTGCTGTGTTCGAATTGACTTGGAAAAAAAACTCCCTAAGGGGGTTTGGATTGAAGGAATTCATGGTACAACCTTTCAGCGAGTTGAATATGAAAAGCTGAATTCTCTCTGTTATCAATGTGGTAGAGTCGGACATAATAAAACATTCTGTCCAGAAATTGTTTCTGTTCATGTTAAGGAGAAACTTCTACAAGAACCTGTGGAAATTTTGAAACAAATTGATGCTGTAAAGAAAGATGGCTTAAAACATCAAGGTGAAGAATATGGACCTTGGATCCATGTTAATTTCAGAAATAGAAGATTCAGAAATACTAAAAGGGATAATGGAGCTAGTATTCAAAGTAAACAGATTTATAAACCTGTTGAATCAGGTAAACAAAAACAGATTGTGGAACAGTTGGAAAAGCCAATAGATTCAGAAGAAAGGCAAGTCAAGACTATAGATCCTGAAAAGAATATGGCTTCTGAAGATATTCGGATACAGGAAATACCAATTGGTTTGAATAAATTTCAAGCATTGGACTGTGATCTGGAAGAAGGAGAATTGACTGAGAAGGATAATGCAAGGCTGCTGGAGAATTCCAAACCTTTGAATCAGGATGAAACTGATATTCACTCTGAAGTTGATGTTCCTGTTTCTTTACAGGATCATGAAGATCAATTAGTATCATTTTCAAATTCTGGTAAAGTTAAACTTACCAAAGAATTGAGATCATTGGGACCTATGGAAGAAGATCTAAGGAAGAGGAGAGGAAATAAAAAAAACAGTAAAATAATAGGGAACTATTCCCCTATTATGTCTTAATGGCTTCCATCATTTTTTGGAATTGTAAGGGTGCTAAGAAGGAGGCCTCCCTATACCTTAGAGAGATTGTGAAAGACAATAAAGGTTTTTTTATTGGTTTAACTAAAACTAAAATGTATTCTATTGATAGGAATGACATAAATCAGATTATTGGTAATGATTGGGATTATTTTCATCATCCAGCGAGTGGCATGTCGGGTGGAATCTTAGTGATGTGGAAAAAGGATATTGCTTCTTTTGAAGTCTTGGATCACTCTTCCCAAATGGTTATGGGAATTCTTAGCGTCAATGTTCTGGGTAAATGGAACATTGCAACGGTCTATGGAGGTAATGATGCTCATACTCGTAAATCCCTTTGGCAACAGCTTGAAAGTTGTATGATTGGTGATGATCCAGGTATCATTGGGGGTGATTTCAATTGCATCCTCTCTAAGGAGGATAAGAAGGGTGGAAAGAGGTTTCATCTTTCTAGTGGTCCTAAAGATATGAAGATGTTCTTAATGAATAATGATTTCCATGATATTGGATTTGTGGGTCCAAGTTATACATGGTGTAATAATAAAGAGGGAGAATCTAGAATTTGGGAGAGATTTGATAGGTGTTTATTAAATTCTGCAGCTCTTCAAAACATCCCAATGGCTAAGGTGCGTCACTTGCCCAGAGTTGCTTCGGATCATGCTCCAATTTCCATCAGTTTGGTAGAGCCCCAAAAGCAGAAATTTGTTTTTTTAAGGTTTGATACTTGGAAATCATATCCTGCCACTTGGAACATCATTTCAAAAGCTTGGAAAAAAAATGGATTTTGGTACTAGTGCTGAAATCCTTCAAAGGAAGTTGAGAAGATCATTAAAAGCTCTCTACTATTGGAATAAAAACAAATGCAAAGAACTTAATTCTCTTAAAGAAGAATTGAAGCAGGATATCTTGCAACCTCAGATTGAAGAAACCAGTGAAGGAGGTTTAACGGCTGAGAAGTTGAAAGCTTTGAGATGTAAAGCCCATGATCTTAATGTGACTTTGAAAAGGCTTTCTACTTAGTGGAATCAAAGAGTGAAGATCAGATGGCAGCAAGATGGAGACATAAATTCTAGATATTTTCATCAATATGCTTCGGCTAAGAGGAATGGGAACATGATCTGGCAAATCAAAGATGAGCAAGGGACTATTGTTGAAGATGTGGAGCAAATAGAAACTGTTTTTTACAGTTTTTTTCAGAATAAGTGGACAGTTAGAGGATGCAAGCTGACGGGGTGGCCTTCTTGTCCAGAAAATCTGAGAATTTCAAATGAAGATGCTAAGCTTCTAAATGAGGATTTCACAAAAGAAGAATTGATCAAGGTTGTCTTCAAACAAGGTAACAATAAATCCCTTGGTCTAGATGGTATTACTAATTCTTTCTTCAAGTTTTATTGGAAGATTGTGGAGGAAGAAACTTGGAATGCTATTGATGATTTTTTTAAAACCGGTATCATGCATAATGAGTGGAAGGATACTCTTCTGTTCTTATTCCTAAAGTTAAAAATCCTATTAATCCGTCCAACTTTAGGCCTATAAGTTTGTGTCAAACAACTTAGAAATTAGTGGCTTCCATGATTGTAAATAGAATGAAAAATTACATTGCCAATTGTATCACTGAAGAACAAGCTGCTTTCCTTCATGGTTGATCAATGTCTGATCATGTTCTTCTTGCTCATGAGGTGTTCCATAAGATGAGAATTTCTAAAAGGAAAAAGGGATTTATGGCGGTTAAGCTTGATATGGAGCAAGCTTATGACAGTATGAGTTGGGATACCTTATCTCAAGCTTTAAACATGTTTGGTTTTCCTAGGAAGATGACCATGCTTATTATGGAATGTATTAGAAATGCTAGATTTTCTTTCATTATGAATGGTAAAACTTCCAAGTGGATTATTGCTGAGAATGGCTTTAGGCAAGGCTGCCCACTATCACCATTCTTGTACATCATTTGTTCTCAGTTTTTTTCTATGGGCAATTGCCCAAAGGGGTCAAGATTTGGAATTCAGGTTTCCCATAAGCCAAATAAGATCAGCCACTTGTTGTTTGCTGACGATTTCTTTTATTCTCTAAAGCTTCTAAGCATCTTGCCGTCAAGAGAATAAAAATAGTGCTTGAGATTTTGTTCTTGGACTGGTTAAGAATTAATAATTCCAAATCTCAAATATTGTTTAGTAAGGGGATGAATAGAGTGGACATGATACATGTTAAGAAAATTCTGAAGTTTAAATTGGTTGAAGAATTTCAGTATCTTGGGGTCAAAAACTGATTAGTTGAGAAGACCTATGAAAGCTGATTTTAAATTTCTATTGGATTGGGTTTTACTTAACTGAATTTCTTGGATAGCAAGTGCTTGTCTTTGGTGGAGATGACTCTTGCTAAGTCTTCCCTTTTAACTCTACCAAAACTTATTTCTACTCATTCTTGGTTCCTAAAGAAGTACTCTATGAGATTGATAAATGTTGTAGAAATATTTTGCATAAAAGAGATGGGAAGAAGGGTACGCATTTCATTGCTTGGAAAACCATGTGTAAGCCAAAGTCAAGTGGTTTGAACTTTCACTCGGCGGTTAGTAGAGCTGGTCCTCTCAAAGCTAGATTAACTTGGAGATTGCTTCAAAATCAGAATTCCTTATTACTCAGGTTATGACTGCAAATATGGTGACAGTTGTGGCAAGGGAATGTGGTAATGGTAAATCCATTGCTTGGAAGATTTGAATGAAGGGCTGAGTACTTTAAAGCCTCTTCTGAAGTGGAGAGTGGTAAATGGGAGGAAAAATTGATGTACTTAGAGACATTTGGTTATTAGACAAATGCTTAAATGAATGGCCAATTACAGCAGATTGTGCAGATCTGGAAGGTATTAAGCTAAGCCATTTCATCACAGAGAATGGTTTATGGGATAGGGAGAAGCTGCAATGGTTCTTTACTGAAGAAGTCATCAATGTGGTGTTACAAATCCGATTGACAGGAATGCTAATGAAGATTACATGAAAAGATCTATTTTCTTTCTGGTAAAACTATCACAGCCCGTGCTTTTGAAAACTACAACAATTGTGAAGGAGACATGGGCTTTTATAATTGGTTGAGGAAACTGAAATTATCAGCTCGTGTAGAGCTTTTCTGGTGGAGAATGAGCAAAGCAGCCATACCTACTAATGAGTTTTTGAAGTACAAAAAACTTACAAATGAAGACCGGTGTGCTAGAGGCTGTCTAGAGAGTGAGAGTCTGGAACACATCTCGGTTCGTTGCATAGAACTGCAGAAGATCATAAAACAAATCCAGAGCTGGGGAGTTTATATTCCTGTTTTTTATTCTATTGATGAATGCTTAGTTGAGCTGAGAATTCTATCTTCAATTAATCCAAATACAGCTGGGCTCTATTGCAATGCTGTGTATTATAATTGGAAAAACAGGAATGCTGTTAAACATGGGAAAACTGTTGTTCCCATCTCTATTCTAGCAGCTGATGTGCTATTTTCGGCTGTTAAAATATCTAATCCTTTCATTGATAGCTCGGGTGCTAATCTCCCTAGGGAGTTTCAAACCATTTGGCACCCTCCACCGCTTGATTGGATAAAGATTAATGTGGATGCTTCTCTACTTACTTCTTATAGTGCTGGAATTGGAGGTTGCTTTAGAGACTATAAAGGGAGATTATTGATTGCTTTTGGTGAAAGAAGAACACATTGGGATATAGCTAATCTTGAGCTTGATGCTATTATGACACTTAGAAGACTCATTCAACCGTGGATGCTTGAAAGTAAAGGAATAATAATTGAAGGTGATAACATCAATGTTATCAATTTCATTCAACATTCGTTGAATAAGGCTAAATGGCAAGGATATAATCGGATTGAGGAGGATTTTCTCTTCTTAACTGACTTCAATAAGGTAATTCTTCATCATGTTCGTAGGAATTGTAATAAAGTAGCTGATTTGTGTGCTACTTTGGCTAGAGATAACAACTTTTACTTTGATAGTTCTTCTTTTGCTAACATTCCTTCTTCTTTTTATTCTCTTTTGAAGAAGGAATGTGAGCATTTTCTTTAGTTTGTATCTAGCTCTTTTTTCCTATTAATTGTAAATTGCATTCATCAAAAAAAAAAAAAAGAATCAATAGGATATGATTGATAGGGCACAAAGCCCTCTGTTAACTAAGGTGGATTCAAATTTTTCCCCCTTAGACAAATATCCAGCCTAGGTTTACAAGATACCCTTGGATGAAGCAACCCATGGCTGCCGACAAGGATCCTTCTATCAGGTTGGGTCAACTACCTCCTCTGACTAAGTAGACCAGGGACAACGATGGCCCGGGACTACGAAACCATGGGATCTTGATCGTGTCCATCATTCATTCCCCCACTATCCGCTTTAAGTACAAGATGGTGCAATTTATATTTTTAGTATCAAACTTCTCAAATATCTCAACCCAAATTTCCAAATATCCAAACTTTTCATACACCTATGCCCATGTTACTACTATATGCCAGATAACACGTATTTCCACATATCTGATTGACGACTAGCCTTAATCGAAAGTTCTCTCTCATTATTGGGAGGGGTAATTAACTATAGGGGCTTGCGCCTATAGGAAACCAGAACTCAGATCATAAAGTCCTCGCAAAATGAGGGCGAAATCTCTGGGTAGTGTCTTATCCCAAACTCATCTGCCTTCCAAAATTTACCCCGGAATATATTCCATTAAAACTCCCTCGCCAAAGAAAAGCAACAAGCGGGTGGAGACCGGGGCCGAATTTTCGGAGCCCACAATCTACTAATTGCTCTTCAGTCTTACAGTGTTTGAGTTTAATCTCCTGGCTTCTCTCAACTTCTCTGATGAAGTGATATTTGATTATAATGTTTTGATGACAAAGTATTTGGTTCTGCCATTAAAAACTAGATTTTTCACCATTGTACTACCTAATTTGCTATCACAGTAGAGTTCTATGGCTTTTTTTTGTGGTTCAGCTATGTCTTCAAATATGCATTTTAGCCATATAGCTTGCCTTGTAGTCATTTCTGCTGCAATATACTCTGCTTCATTTGATGATTTTGCAACTATTTCATGCTTATTTAATCCCCACAAAAATATTCTAGAACCTAGTGTGAATGCATATCCTAATGTGCTCTTCATATCATCCAGTGATCTTGCCCAATCACCTTCAGTATATCCTAGTAAATTTGAGTTGGGAGTAGATTCATACTAGATGCCATAGTCCTTTATTTCTTACAAATATTTAAGGATTCTCTTAGCTGCAACTTTGAGAATTTGTCTTGGACTTGCATGAATCTTGAGAGTAAACTTGTTCCATACATGATATTTGGTCTTATAGCTAATAGATAAAGAAAACTTCCAATGAGACTTTGATAGATCATATTGTTTGCCTTTGATGCATTATCTTCTTTCATGAGTGCCTTATGTCTAGTGGAGTAGCTACTGTCTTGCCACCATTCATCTTAAATTTCTTTAACAGACTTTCTATATACTTCTTTGGGAGATGAAGATCTCACCTTCTTTCTGACGTGGCTCTATCTCGAGAAAATAGTGCATCAAACCTAAATCAATCATCTCAAATTCTTCATCATATCTTTCTTAAAATCCTCAATCATTCTATCATTGTTTCCTATATAGATTAGATCGTCCACATATACGAAGAGAATGAGTGTATTGTTTATACCTTGAGTCTTCATGTATAATATTGACTCACGTTTCCTCCTCCCGAAACCTTACTCCATAAAGTAGTTGTTGATTTAGTTGTGTCAGGCTCTTGGAGCCTACTTTAACCCATAGAAAAGCTTTTTTTAGCATCAGAACTTTGTCTTTTTGTCATTATATGATAAATCCTGAAGATTGTTCTACACAAATCTATTCTTCTAAATAGTAATTCAAGAATGCTGACTTCTCAACTAGTTGATAGATCTTTCACTTCTTTGTACTGAAAGTGCTATCAATGCCCTTATTGTTTCAATCTATCAATTGGAGCAAATGTCTCATCCTAGTTAACTCTAAATTGTTGTATCTCTTAGAAAATAGGCTTGCTTTGTTTTTTTGAATTGATTCATCTGGGCTGATCTTTGCATATAGACCCTTTTTACTCCAATTACCTTTTTTCTTTATGCGGAGTCTACTAGCTCCCGTGTCTTATTCCTCTAAATTACCATTATTTCTTCTTCCAAAGATTTTTTTCATACTTTCTTTGCGGCTTCTTCAAAGCTTTGTGTCTCTATGATTTTCAAATTATAATACTCACAAATCTCTGCTAGAGTTTGTTCTTCTAGGCGGTGCTTTTGAGTTTGTAACTTGAACTGGCTCTTGAGTTGACGCTCAAGTTGGATCATTTATCTCTTCAAATTGTTGATGTGTTGATGACTACAAGTTGATACTTTTTTGTTTAACTTTTCTATCTTTCAATTATATGCCGCATCTTCTTTGAATTCCACATCTTAATTAATGATAAGCTTCTTTATTCTTATGTTATAGATTCAATATCCTTTAGATTAAATACTATAACCTAAGAAAATTCCTTTTTTCTGGTTTTTCATCTAGCTTACTTCTCTTATGTCATGAAATATAGATATAACAAATACATCCAAAGACTCTGAGATGCTTTGCGGAGGCTTCCTTCCACTCCAAGCTTCAACTGGTGTTTTGTTTTTCATTGTTTTTAGATGGACATCTATTTAGAAGATAGACTGCAATATAATATGTCCTTGGCCCAGAAGCACTTTGGAAGACCATTATCTATCAACATAGCTCTAGCCATTTCTATCACAGTCCTATCTTTTCTTTCAGGAACTCCATTTTACTTCGGTGCATATCCGACTGTTAGTTGTCGCTCCATACCATCTTCACAAACTTGTTGAACTCATTTTAGATATATTCTATTCCTCCATCACTTATTAGTGTCTTCAAGTGAAAGATGTTTTGCTTTTCAACATAAGTTTTGATTTTTTTTTAAATCTCAAATATTTATGATATTTCATGCAAGAAGTAAACCTACATCATTCTTTTATAGTCATCAATGAAAAGATTGAAGTACTTGTTTTGCTCAAGTGAAGGAGCATGCATTGACGCGCAAACATCTCTGTGAATTAGCTCCAGTGGCTCCATAACTCTCCATGTTTTGCCTAATGGAAATGGTTGTCGATGTTGTATACTAAGCAAGCATCATTCACAAGCACCATTAATCTCTTTTATTATTGGTAAAATTTTGATCATACTCTTATGGTGGAGAATATTCAACCCATGGAAATTAAAATGCTCTAGCCATTTGTGCCATAATAATAACTCTTCCACTTGTGCCTTCATTGCCACTTCATTTGTATATCTCCACTGAATAAGAAAACACCTAATCTCTTTCATTTTGATCTTTGCTATTTGAAGGGATTTATCTTGCTTGTCATAACTTGTGCAAATATCTCCGTCAAAATATAAAGAAAACATTTTATCCATTATTTGGCCCATGCTAATATGTTTTCTCCATCATTTGGCCTGTGCTAAATAGATTTTGATCAATGTTCGAAATCAGAAGTATATCATTAATGAACCTCTTCCCCTTTTTTATGTCAATGGTAATGGCGCTTTTGTCAGTTGGCTCTATGAAGTCACATTTGACATTTGTCTTGATTTCATCAAGACTACAAAATATATTCTCATTTTTCATCATGTCCTTCCTAAAACTACTATCAATATACCAAGTATCTTCCTTCTCTTCTAATGCAACTTGACAAACATAGAAGAGATTTTTATCATCGTCTCTCATATAAAAAATTAGTTAAATGATTTTTCTTCAAGCGACAAGCACTTTCTATATGTTCAAATTTTTTACAATTTTGGCATTATAGGTTTTCCTTTAAATGAACAATTCTTCTCCAAGTGACTTTTCCTTTTACAAATGCCAAATGGAGAATAATTGTTATTTTTTCTTTGATTCTTTTAACGTTTAGTAATTGCTTGTGAATTTCTCCCAAATTGTTTTGATTTATAAGATTGCAAATTTGTTTTAGATTACGATGTATTTTTTGTAGAGATCTCATTCCGCCTATTCTATCTTTTTTCAAGTGCTTCAAGCGAGCCTATTAACTCTGTTGGTATAAAGGCTTTTATATACTTTGATCTTTTGATTGCGTAAATTATTATATCAAACTTTTTTTATAAGAAATTAGTATCTTTTCAACTCTGTCCTTATTAGAAATTGTAGCTCCATATGCTCCATTTGGTTACTATTCTTTTATTCTAGAGTAATCTTTTGCACTCTCATTATCATTTATTTTAATATTCTCAAATCTCATTTTAGATTCTGCAGCTTAATAGCGCGTACCTTTCTAGTTCCTTGAAGCTCCACCTGCAATGTATCCCATGTTTGTTTAGCAGTTACATGCCCATGATTCGTGGAAAGAAGCCATGTGCTGTTACTCCCAAAATAATGCTTGAAAGTCCTTTTGTTCATTTTCTTCGAGCACCTTCCTTTGATTTGCCGAAAGAATCATCATATATTCTGGAGTATTGAATCATTCTTCAACTTTCTTCCACAAATTTTGGGAGTAAAATATATATATCTTCATTTTGATGGATCAAAATCATAGTTTTGTTTGGAAGATTGGAATCGGGATGATAGAGCGGTTGGAGCTTTCCATTGGATTTAGGCAAGATTTCTACAACGCCCAATAAGTGATTGAGCAAGGCTTTGATACCAAATGTTGAAAATAATTTTGAAGAAAAGTAGATAGGAAAGCAATGAGTTAAAAAAATTTTGGATGAGAGAATAGAACTTTATTACTAATTTTTGCTAAATAGTTTTTAGCATGACTTACAATATTATGGCATTACCTATTTTTAGGTATTAAAACTAAATTTAGAGACTTCTATATTATAGCAATTTTAGAGTCTAATATTCTAGATACTTCTACCAACACTACTCTAGAGTTTTCCTAATTTATTACATATATCCTAGAATCTTTTTCTTTGGACAATACTTTATTATGTGTAGAGTACTCTAAAAATTTTGAGAAATAAAGATTTAATCTTATCACATGAAATAATAATAAGAATCGTAACAACTCTTCATGGCATGTCAGTTTCAAGAAAACAAAAATATACGCATCCAACACTACTGTACCAGTAGTTAAAAGAACACTGCATTAGAAATGAAATTTTTTGCTTTGTGCAACATTCTTAAATTTGTAATTATTTAATTGCTTCAAAACTTCGATTAAGGAGAATAGCATGGGCATGGAATATAAAAAAAATCGTAGTTAAGAAACCCATGGTCACACTACTTGAAAAATGCCGTTGATACTGCACTTACATGTTTATTTTATATGAAAATCACTATCAGCGAGAACTTCAAACAAGAAAATAAGTTTATTATAACTGAAATTCTTGGTCATGTAACGAAAATCATACAAGACAACTGTTAAACATGTATAAGGAATAACATGTAGAATTTAAAATGCAATGCATCTTTTGTCACATGCTAAAGGTTATTTTCGGCTTTAATCAGGTCATCAGCAATTAAACTACTATATCAGATACGAGAAGTGGAGATGAACAACATCAAGCCAATCCTACTAGCATGTGTCAAACAAGATAAAAATGAGAATCAACTAATAGCAGCAAACATTCTTCTTCAGCTGGATATTCTGGTATGGTCGCCCATGTATCAGTGAAATAAGTCTTTCCAAGAACTTTGGATCAAATAAAAAGGAAAATAGATTGACAGGACAATGGAATTTTGAGTAGAAAACCCAGTTTTCATTGACTCACCATGCAATGTATGTCCCAAATACCGTATTATATCTACAAAAATTGTGTGATTTAAAAAAAAAATTCTTAGGTTGCAATAAACAAAAAAAGAAATGAGAAATTTAATTTGATATTTGAAGATGCCTTCCCCAAGCAAGCCCATGGTGCTGGATCCAAAGGTATCAGTGGGTGATACCTAACTTTACTAACATGTCTACTTGGTGAGCTAGAACCTATGTGAAAATGCAGAGAGGAGAGTAAAGCTATAGAGGAAGAGAGAATATGCAAAATGCTCAAGAAAATTATAAATCGCAAGCTAGCATAGAATCCAATAGAATAGTCATGACCTTTTATTTATAGGGTTTTGAGAAAAGTACAACTTTACACAGACTACCAGGAACACATGTCATTCTTTGATTAGCTAAAAAAGAGAGAGATCAGAAGAGGCTCCTGACAAGTTATCTTTTGGCAGGCTCAATAATACCGAGTGGACGAGTAGGCTTGGACGAATCTTCAAGCGAGTACTGAGATGGGAAGACCTATGACCAATGGGCTTGCTGGTATTACCAATGATTTGTGTGAGAGATCTTAGATCGCTTGAGAAGATAAGAGCATGTGAGATGTTACGCGAGAAGGGAAAGGCTTTAAGTGGAATGGTCCAGACGAAATGACTTGACAATCCCGTGAATAGGTGCATTCTTGTAGCTGAGCATGGTGAGCTTGCATGAGAATGATCACTCTCCGAGCGAGCGAATGACTTAGATCGTGGTTTCGATACGTGGCAAGTGTCTAGTTATTTGTTTGATGAGGAATCCTCAAATGGCTCAATAAAAAGGGGATATCCATGTCGGGTCTAGGCGAGTAGCACATGTTGATTATATTAGTTGAATTCTCTTACAGGTTCCAAGCAAGGTGCGCCTCTTGTGTTGTTAGGCAGTTCCAGCTATGGGTCCCATTGGAGGTCGAGTTTCTCTATCATGACTTGTCGTCTATGTGCTAAATACCAGTGAAGGCATATGTTAGTATATATTTAGTTCTCTGATTTACTCGGCTCTTTCATAGGCGAGTGGAGAAAAGGATAAACGAATAATATTAGATGTGACTATCAAATATGGAGGAAAGTAAATGTAGAGTTACTGACCTATTTTTAATGTAGCCTCAGTGATTTTGTTAACCTCACATTAATCAAAGTGATGTGACACTAGCCTACAATTGGCTATTTTATAAATAAGGGGCTTGTGCCAAGTAAGTTTTACTTTTTTGTTTCGGTGATTTAACATATTGTGAGTCTTGAGAAAATGAACCTTCCTAACATAGACTGCTCTCATGTGAGGGCTTGGAAGATGATCGCTTTCATCAAGGATAAGCTAAGAGGATGGAGAAGGTGACTGGGATCTCATCGAGTAGAGAAGTTAAAGGCAACTCCAAGGCCGCACAAGAATCCAACAAACTCGATGTCTCCCGTCTTATGAAGAAGAGTAGGGCTAACTTTGGAGTGGCGATTGTAGCATGTTGTGTTAACTGTGGTGATTGGTGATATTGAGACTGCCACTATGGGTGGTGGTGTCGATCCTTATATTAGGATTGTTCTGCTTCTTAATGAGGATGATGAGCCTCTTGGCATGTTGCTAAAGGTGCTAGTGATGTTTGGCACCCAATAGTAGAGAATGTGGAGGTCTCCTCTACTGAAATTGACGCTAGTTCTTAAGTGCATCTATTTGGGGTGAGAAAGAGAAAATTAAAAAATTTTAAGTATTTGGAAATAGCGTTATTAGGAAAAAAAGACATGCAATATGAGAGAGCCTTTAGTCTGTGTTTACTCAAGAAACCTAATGTGGCATTCACCAAGCGACAAGAGATGAAAGATTTTGTAACAGTGGGTGCTCTCTCGATGCTTGAATGGGAATATCCTGTGTGATAGAGTGCTGGTTGTGCCTCATACTTTATTAGATCTTTCGATTGAAGAGATTTTGCTATTAATTATAAGGGCATTGCCTATAGAGGAAATTCAAAATATTGAGCCTTTGTGACTGGCTAATCTCACAGGTGATAGAGAGTAGGCAGCGGGTGTACACTCTTGAATACCTATGTAGATACCCGTTCGTAGGTGTCTTGTAGCCTGCAAGTTACGGTCGAGTCGAGCGAATGGAGGATGCAGTCCACTCTCGAAGATACTCGTTTGAGGGAATCACTCAAGAGCCGGAATGAGCTTAACTCTTGAGCATAGTGGACCAAGACCAGTCACCACTATCAAGCAATCGCCACCAAGAGGGCGACCTCAGAAGTTCCTCTCAGCTAGGCAACCCTTATTCGTCTAAGCCAAAATTGAGATCCACATATCTATCACATCTCGGCGCTACCAAGATACAATGTCTGTCCCCAAAAAAAACTCTCCATAAATGATCCAAAGACATCCTCAGATGTTACTCGCCTCTCGCCCTTTCACCACAACAGGGTGACTCAGATTACTCAATCTACCATCCACAGCAGGCAAACAACACTCGCCTCTCACCGCCTCAATGGGGCGACCACAATATTCGACCTAGTCCATCTCACCCTCTCAGATCGCCGATGTGCTCGCCACCTCCAAACTATCGAAATAAACTGATGGGACAACTACGTATAATATCCCCACTTCTGTTTCCTTTCGAATCCTATAAAGGAGAGGAGGAAGGCAATGAAAAGTGTTCGACTCAGATTCAAACTCGAAATTTAGACTCGTACATCTGATCAAAGAATCTAATTTTTCTCTAGAATTCCATACTGAAGATCCTATGGAGATTCCTTGAATGAAAACTCTACAGTAATGTTGACGAAACATTTGGAGCTTGCCAATAGCCATGTCAATGTTGAGGAATACAACCGAGTGTTTGAACCTATTGCAACTGTCTCATGCCACCATCCTTTTGCAAAGAGCAACCTTCCTCCCATAAAGGCACAGGACGGTATTAAATCTCAAGGGAAGAGAAATCAAGCACCCAACTTCCAGCACGAAAAAAGGTATCCCAATCCTTATGACGTTCCCCATGTCTTCATTTTTCCATATGGCTGAACACCACATGCATCAAGATCTAGAAAGACACACCGAGAGGTTGCTCACTTATCCTCACGAGTACTTAATGTATACTCCGCTGAGAGTATTCATGGTCGAGCTTGTTGAGGCAATCAAGAATAAGGAGTTCTTTGAGGGTCCGGTGTATATGAAGATCCAAACGACTCTATAACACAACTCGATATTATGTGTTCCACAAGGACCAAGGGCATGACACTAAAGAATGCCGACACCTGGGAAACCTAGTCGAAGAACTCATCAAGAAAGGAAAACTTAAAGAATTCAAGCTCGCCAATCCAAAACTGCAACCAGGGAAAGCTCCACTCGAAGAAACAACGAATGAGCCAAAACCAGCTCGATCTATTCACATCACAGAGGTTGTACCCGTAATACAAGAGGTGACCAAAAAAGCACACTTGCACCTTCAAAGAAACCACGAATTGCCAAATTTCAATACTTCCCCATGCTCCCAATATGTCGATGATGCCTAAGTAAACTTCAGCAATAGAGACAAACCTGCTAGAGATGACTAACAAAACTTCCATATCCTTCATAGCCCTCATCGCAAAAATGTTAACTATGTTGACCCCAAGCCAGAGAAAGCCAAGGGAGTATGAGCACTAGCACCTGTACAGCAACCCTCCCAGAACGTCGTAGAAAAGCATAGGGACAGTTCACTTAGACTTAACATATTTTATCGAACTTTCAGTACCCGCTATCACGAGAGGTGACAAAAAAAAGCACTCCTAAACCTTCAAAGAAGCCACAAATTGCCAAAGTTAGTACTGCCTCATGCTCCCAATATGTCGATGATGCCTAAGTAAACTTCAACAATATAGACAAAGTTAGTATGTTGTTGTTCGTTTGTACTTCTTGTTTAAGTTATGACTAGTCTACTATTTTGCATTTATTTTTTTTATGCTCATGTTTCTTATGCTTTTTTATTTTGTTGCTCAATTTTCTTCTATTCACTTTATCTCTCTTTTTAAAATAAAAAAAAGTATATATATATATATATATAGACAGGGCATAGGGATACAGTCGTATGGATAAGATAGAATACTTTTTATTTTATTTTATTTTATATATATATATATATATATATATATATATATATAAAATTAAAAAAAAACTCTCCTTATTTTCAAAAAGTTCAACTAGCAAGGCGGTTTAGGAAATAACAAAAATAATTTTAAGTTATTTAACAACAATATTTGTCATCATCAAAAGGGGGAGATTATTGCAAATATGAACCCAAGTCCTGGGATTTTGATGATAACAAATATTATTTGACTCCTTAATATGCTATCTCCTGTTAATTACTATTATTGCATATATGTTCCTCTTGTGCACTAGCATTTCAGATTCACCGTACACTGTGCAAAAGTGTTTAGCTCAAGATTAGATAGAATAGGATTAAACTGTCTTCAAGAGTCTGTATTTTTGCTTTTTCTTATTTCTACATTTCTTGAGTCAAAATTATATATTTGGTGGATATTAAACTTAGTGATCATCCACACACACACTCAAGAGAGTGAGACAGTGACAAAATTAGAAGTTCAATTTGTTAAACTATTCATACTGTATGATCAGTTAATCAGAAAATCATTAAAATGACTAATTGCAACAATTAAAGCAATTTGAAATAATCGTACTGTATGATCTATATCGTACATAACAATCAGTTGTAATCAAAATCCCAGTCGCCAATCACAATTTAAGCAATAATTTAAAATTCAAAATTTGTACAAATCATATGGTACGATTAGTATTGTATTGTACAATGTAATTAAATCTTGCCTAAATTAATCTTATAATTAGGGAAATAATTTTGGTTAATTTGTCCAATCAGATCATACAAGACGATTGAACCCCATCGTACTGTATGTCTCGATCATTGCATATGATGATATTTTATCATAGTCAATCGTACGGGACGATAATCCAAGTTGTTTGAACTAATCGTATTGAATGATCAGCACAATTTATTGAATTGATCGTACAACGCCTTATTCTTCATACAGTACTAATAGAATTATTTGAACTAATCGTATCGTACGATCTTGGATCGTACTATATGATCAGAGTCGCCAAAACTAAATTCTAGGGCTTTTTGTGAGGCCTTGTATTTAATCTCTTTAATTATACTTATTTCTGGGTGTTTGAATGCTGAGTGTTCTTGAGAAAGTGCTTGGAGAAGGGGATCTAGGAGAGCTTGTGTATGAGAGAGAAGTAGTGTGAAGGGTTCACACGGTTGCTCCAAGCGAGTGTATTTCCTTATTTCTTCCAAATGTTTGTCTAGGTTTCTTGGGTGGCAATGGGAAGAAGTTCTTCAGCTCAAAGTCGTGATTCTCTGCCATCACCATGAGGGTGAGAAAGGAGGTCAAATTCTCAACCGCACTAAGTTGGTGAAAAGATTGTAAGGGCTTTTCTGCCTAGTTGTAGGGGCTAAATAAGAGACACTAAAGCTTAGTGAAATACTTAGAGACGAGGACTCCAAGAAGGGGACATATGTCATTGTTTGAACGAACCAATATAAAATTATGTTGTGCTAATTCTAATTTCTTATTTCTGCACTTTATTTTTTCTGCATTTTATTTCTGTGATAATATTCTTGGTGATAAACAATAATTAATGCTTCGTTCTATTGATTAGACTATCATTATTATTATTTTGACTTTTTGATAAAATTATTAACTTTTGCATCAAGTGATAGTTGTTACTTGTTTTTAATTACTGAAAAAATTCAAAAATATAAGTGTTGTATTTTGAAGTAAGAAATTAGTTTCTAAATTCATCAATTCACCCTCTCTTGGTGTGCCTAGGGACATTTCACTTAAGCTTAACATCCTTTATCAAACTTTAAGTAATCACGAGAGGTGACAAAAAAGGCACTCCTGCACCTTCAAAGAAGCCATGAATCACCAAAGTCAATACTGCCTCATGCTCTCAATATGTCGATAATGCCTAAGTAAACTTTAGCAAAAAAGACAAACCTATAGGAGATAACCCCCTCAATGAAGTCATTATTGTTACTGCTTTAATCACCAAACTACCAGATTGGCAGTAACCTGATCGATACCAGAAGCTCGGTTAACATAATCTTCAAAGCCATCCTTAGCCTTAGCAAGATGGATTTGATTGCTTCTTGACATGCCCCTACCATGGGAACCCTCTCCAGATTCTCAGTGGAATGCTGGGAGACCAAAGGTGTAATCGCCCTACCAGTCACCTAGGGCCAGGGAGACAAACAGTACACCGCCATGGAAAACTTCATCACATTCAAAGCACCAGCCACCTACAACACCATATTCGGCAATCCATTTATGAATACCTTCCAAGTAGTGGTATCTACTTAGCATGTTTACCTTAAGTTCCTAGTAAACGGGAACGGAAACCCCGTGAGAGGTGATCTTGCTCAATTGCATACTTACTACATGTGGCCACTATGCCTCGAAAATACTTTCGAAGAAATTTCATAGCTAGATAGAAAGCGAGGAACAGGCCTTGAGGCAATTGAAACCATCGAAGAAGTACCTACAACAGAAAATCAACAAGGAAATTCCTTCAATATGCGACATGAAATGGTGGTGTCACGGCATTATAAGATGAGCTAATGCCTCAGCGCTGTTGAGCATGCTCTGTTGCGGCACTTTGCTGACCCGACGTATCAATTCACAAGTGCATCGCTCGGCTGATTCACACGGCTCCGAATTTTGCTAATTGCTCTACCATGGATGTGTAATCTAGCAATGTGACATTATAATGCTCAGAACTCTGATGCTCAAATTCTTGAGACTAAGGTGCTGCGACACTGATTTTTGGTGCTATGGCGTTGACCTTGGCTCCGCTGAGCCGTTGAATTATTTGCCATTTTTTCCAAGGCGCTGGCACTGTGATTCCCAAATCTGATGTCGCGACACTGATAATTGGAGCGCTGAGGCGATGGTTCAATACTTGAGAATTTTTTTCACCTTTTCTTGAGGTTTTCCAACATAATATCAACTAAAACATTACATTTTCACTAATTCTTAATATAATAAAACAATACAAAATTTACACTTAACACTAGGTCTATTTGATGAGCTAATGAGTTAGAACTTATGTGAAAATGGAAAGTAGAGAGCAGAGCTAGAGTGGAGGAGAGAATATGTTGAATGCTGAAGAAAACTATAAATTCAAGCTAGCACTGAATCCAATAGAATTAGTTAAGAAGAAAAAGATCTAAAACTAATCCTCATCACTCCTTATTTTTAAGATTCTGAAAGCTACAGGAAAAGCGACCAACGGACTTATTGATATTGCAGGCGATTTATGCGAAAGATCTTGAATCACCTGAAAAAGAGAGGGGCAAGTGAGATGTTGCTGCGAACAGGGAGAGGCATCATGTTGGATGGTTGTGGCTAGATGAGTTGAGGGTCTCGTAAAAAATCACTTTTCTATAGCTGAGCTTGCATGAGAATGATCGCTTCGGAAGAGAGCGAGTGATTGAGATGGTGGTCAAGATACATGGCGAGTGCAAAGTTACTAGTTGATAAGGAATACTAAGTCTGACCCTTAAAAGAGCGCGCTCCTTGGCGGGACAGGGTGAGTAGCACCTACATATTGTATTGGCAAGTTATCTTGCAGGTGCCAAGTGAATATTGCCTCTCAGATCATTATGCGAGTTCTAGCTATGGTCCCCCCTTGAAGGTTCATGATCTGCCAGCTACCTGCTAAATAGCTTTGAAGGCATATTCAAATATACAAATGGTTATGTAGGCTTATCATCCCTTTCTTTGTCCATAGATACAACTATAATCAGTGCCTGAATAAAAAACTGCAAGCAACTCTAGAATTCTTATATGGCATTTATCATCCCTGTATATCTTTAGCGATATTAGATTTCTTTAGTAAATATTATATTCTGGTTCAAGCCTTTACGTTTGGTTCATTTGGAAAAGCATTTAACTGAGGTCCTGACCTAGGGTGATGTAGAACGAACATGCGAAGGAGCTTCTTAAGAGAATTAAAAGTGAATGACAACATAATTTCAATTAATATCTTATTGAGATAGCAAGAAAATCATTAAAGAAATCGTGTTATTAACTAGCTTAGGCGAAGAAGTATGCGTAGATTGACCAAAACTCATGGATAAACAATGATAGTAGCAACACCAAAAGCTATTAAACAACAATCCGTAATTTAATAACGAGAAGTTCACCTTGGGGATTAACCACTCAACTAAACAAGGCTTAGCGGGAGAAGATTTTCAGCACACCAAACGATGCCACGAGGAAGGTCGCAATGCCAAGGGTCTTGAGCCACGGAGAGGTTGCCGGTGGTGGAGGAAACACGGGCGGCGTGCTTTCAATAGTCCACTCGTAATCTTCGAACCGCTCGTCTATGATGTCGATGAGTGTGGGTAGGATGCGGTTCAAGTAGTTCTCCACCGTTTCGTCGAATCCAAACCCGACGTCAAAGAAGGGAGAGCGGATGGGGTGAATATATCCCTCGTCGTCGAGCACCAATCCACTATCAAGCTCCGGATCCGCCATGCATAATCGAAATAGAGGTGGAAATGCATCGCCTTCTTTTTCTCTTGGCTTCTCAATTCACAAAAGAAGGAGAGAGAGAAGAGGGGTCGGCGGGATTCCCATGGAGAGAGGGTGAAGCCGGCGGGTGCAAGGTGAAGGGAGCTTGGGTTTAGAGAAATTAGGCTTAGTGGAGAGTGTAGGGGGATTAATCAAAATCTGAAAATTAATTTCAGTTTTGATTAAAATTGAGAGGGAATTGACTTGGATTTTGAATTTCAAATCCAAGGGAGTTATGGTATTGATTGGGGAATTAATGGGAGGAGTAAGGAGGGGAGGCCGGCGGTTTCAAGAGAGGAGGGATTAATTTAAAACCTGAAATTAATTTCAGGTTTTAAAGGAATTAGGAGGGAAAAGTAATTCGAAATTGATTTCAAATTCAAGCGTCATCAATGCCTTAATGATGGCATTAATGGGGCTCCTCCAAAGAAGAGGCCGGCGGCATGCTAAGGGGAGAGAGGGGGAAATCCAAGGGAATAAGCTTCCAATTTAGGATGATGACGTGGCAATAGGTTTCATAACTCCAATCTAAATCAAATTGAAATTGAATTCCATCATGAAAACTTTTCGAAATTGGATTTTCAAATTAGGAAAGAATTTGAAATTTGAAATTCAAATTTCAAATTTGAAGCAAGCGGAAGGAGGGGTTGGACGGGTGGGGGAAATCGCCGGCAAGGTGGCCGGCCTGGACCGTGGAAGTGGCCGGCGGTGGGCTTCCAAGGGGCGGCGACAACTTGGGTTATGGAGGGATTTTCTTGTGGTGGAGCAGAAGAAGATGGATTGAGATACAAACGAGAAGATAGAATAACTTAACCACGAGCCGCGGACTCTTCCAAGGACTGGTGGACCTTGCGATTTGCTCCCCTTGAGCTCTCTCCCTTCGATCTCAAGCTCTCATCCAAGAAGAAAAAGTAGAAACAAAATAATTTTCATTCAAATATTCATTAGCTATTACAAGAGAAAAGACCCATATATATAGGTCTCAAGTAACATGAAGAAATAAAGACTAGATTGTCCTCAAGGCCCCAACATGACTCAACTCAACATAAGGGTACAAAAGGAATACATAAAATAAAATGCATAATAACTAAAAATATAAGCTCTGAATCGTGGCCGTCGATCTGCGATGCTTCCGGCAATACACTTGCTTGAACCTTGGATCGATGTCCTCATCAGGAAAGAGTACTTGTTTAAACAAATATAACATCAATTTTTAACTTTAATGCAGGAAGGAACAAAATGTAGAAGTGTATTCGCAGAAGAAGCAATAGGGGCCTTATTAGGTTCAGTTGTGACAGGAGAAAATCCCAGATTGCAGTCATTATCTTTATTCATCCTTTCAAATATCGGAGGGACTTTTGCCTGGACAGGAGTATCATACACGGCAGCCTGGCTTGTAAATAAAGCAGGATTAAAAGACTCAACTCACAGAAATATGATCAGAGATATTGACTGGCACGACCCTTGCTTACAGGTTCTATATGAATTATATAATGGAAAGAGGGATTACAAATTTACTTACAATAATGCAAGAGAATATTGAAAATAATAGCAGACCTTGTTTGATTAAGTTATTGATATTTCACGCAGGATCCTGAAATGTGTAGCTGGAGTAGAAAGGCAGCAAGAGTACTCATCAAATCTGGGATATCTGTCTTCTGTGCAGTAGCAAAGGGAATTCACAGCGAACGACAGAGCGTTCAACGGGATTGCCTCATCACTACTGCATGGCTTGGAAGTGAAATGGCACTTATTCGGTCAAGGAGCCTCAAGTATTCTGCTTGTGAAATTTTGCTGGATGAAATAGCCGCCTTTCTTCATCCCGGAACACTACTCGATGAAAGGGTTCTAGCATGCCTGAGCGTCTACAACTACACTTTTGGTAAAGGTAGGTGTCCACATCATTAAAAAAATTGATTATTACAAGTACGTAAAATTAGAAGAAAAAAAGAAGAGCTAATAAGGCTCCAGCAAAAAATTTCGACAAAGGAACATATGAGTTTAGCCTTATCGACGGAAAGCATGAACCTCTAAGATGAATTGAGGCATAAGCCTCCTAAAAATTTTATAAAAAATTTTAAAATTTGAGATTAATTTTATATTACAATTACAATGGGGGAATTTATTTTAGATTAATTTTGTATACACAACTCTCCTTGGCCTATTGGTTGAGAGCTAAGGCTTCCAACTAAGAGGTCTAAGGTTCGAGTCTCTGTGTATGCGTTGTGTGTGTGAGTTTGCCTTAAATGACCTAAATGTTCCAAAAAAAAGATTAATTTTGTATACTCAAGGGACCAAATTATAGCAATGTATTACTCTGACGCAATATTGGTCGTAGACGTTTAATCTTGAGACTTTTTTGAGATTTTTTCTTATTACTATTTTCAAAATATTAATAAAAATAAAAAAGTTCATGTTATTTGAGGCGTTCATCTTGTAGGCCTCATGGCATAAAGCTTAGAGCCTTAGAGGCAAAAAATCAAGTGAAAAAATTGTATGACTCACTTGGGACTTAAAAACCTTTAACCACGATTCACTGAATAAGCACCTCAGGGTGAGGCATCTTGAGGCGAGTGCATTAAACATCCTTTTAAATCATGATTTACATTCAAGATTCACAAAATAATTTCCCTAATTGGAATGAAAAAATATCACTCTTTGAGCCATCATTCAATTATACGCAGCTCAATTTGATCTATTAGTTTAAAGTTTTGGTTACTGATCAAGATGTTCTAGCTAGGTTCAAGTCTTATGTATGTAATGTGTATGTGAATTTGTCTTAATTGACATAAATGTTAAAAGAAAAAAAAGAAACATCATTCGTAATGCAAAAAGATTCCTATGTGGCACCACTAACATTTAATATCGACATGATTGATAAGCACATTCGAGGCTCTATTTATATTAGCTGCTAATAATAAGAACAAAGAACTTTACAATAGGTTTTCTAAGAGTTTTAGGCTTCGTTTGGGACAACTTTCTTATTTCTTCTTAAAGTTGCTTTATAGTAAAAAAAATTAAAAATTTTGTACTAAAAAACTGTTTTAAGAAGCAATAAAAAAACCGTCTCAAATAAAGCCTTAAGGCTTTATTTGGAATGGCTTTCTTACCATTTTCAAGATTAGCTTTTTAATACAAATATTTTTCTTCAACAAGAAATTTTATCCTACAAAGATGTTTTAGAAGTAGTAAAAAAGCTGTCCAGATGAAACTTTATTTATCTTCTTTTGCCTATCATCATGATATTTATTAAAAAAAGTTCCTTCTCAGTTTACTATTTTCATACATGATGACATAGAGTACTCATTTAACCACAAGTAGATTAATAACATTATGAAATTTTAAGCAGTCATCATCTTTAGATACTTAAATGTTCAATTCCAACAGCTATATTAAACTATAAAAAGCTTTAACACGCAAACAAAATTGTTTTATTTTTTTTTTCCCTTCTAAATCTAGTTTGTTAAGGTTTACTAAAAAATTGTCATGGTGTAGGCAAAGAGAAACTGCTAAACTTCTCCGAGGGATTAAGAGAATCACTGAGACGACTTTCTGGTGTCACTTGGATGGCTGAAGAATTGCTAAATGTTACTGATTATTTTCATCCAACTAAACCTGTAAGAACATTGACATTTTCCTTTTTTTTATTATTAATAAGGACACAACATGAACAAGTAAATAAAATTATATGTCATCAACATCATCATCCCAACAATTTTCGGTCAGCAATTTTTTTTTTTTGGTAAATATATAGGTACTTGTTAAACGGTGCCTGCGATGATAAATTTATTATTGAGAAATCAATTTAAACAACTTCTATTCATATTACTTCAAATTTATAGGTTCTCCCTCCTAATTCTTGTCACTAATTTCTAATTATTGTCACTAATTTCTATGTTACATATTAGTAAACATTTGAACATTGCATTAGACTAGTATAATGAGGATTTTGATATTTTCTTTTCTTTTCTTTTCTTTTCCCTTAGACTTAATGTTTCATAGAGCATGACTAACTTGGAAAGAAACCTTTTTCTAACCCTATTTCAAATTCTCAAAAAATAAAACTCTCAAAAGTTTCATTTCATATTACCAAAATTATCTTTTATCAACATATATAATAAAAGTCTTTTGTTACTTAAAATGATGCGTAACCGATCTTAATAACAATATTTTTGTGATTAATCTATTTATCTTCTTTCTTGAGCAATGTGCAGAGAGTATCCTGTGTACATACACAAATTTTGGAGATAGTTAACATTGGTAATGGATCTGTAACTGCTCTTGCCTTCTACAAGGGACACCTATATACAGGTTTTTCTGATGGTACAATTAAGGTATGTTTTACTATCAATATATAGTCATTTCAACTTCACATGAAGATAAAATATAGCAAAATATTTGTGAGAAAAATATGATTTGCCTAGTTTTCTATAAAACAAGCTAACTTGAAAGGTTTGGTAATCATGGTAGGCAAAATAGTTTTGTCAAAATTTAATATTATAAAACTAAATGTTTATAAACTTTCTAATAGTAACAACTTCCAGTAAATTAAAATATCCACCAAATAATAAAATTCAATTATGTTCCAAAATAACAACAAAAATATTATTGTTTATATAACATCAATAATTTTTAAATAGATTTTAATTGTAGCTTCCATATGGTATATACAAACTCTCTTCTCACACATTTAATTCTCAAGATTTTGTCCTATAAATGTTGCTTAAATAACAATAACACAACTTGATGAGTTCTTACTCAACTTAGGTAAAATGTTATTCTGAGTTAAAGTAACAAAGAGGAATTGAAAAGCAATCTGTATACCTATTATAATTGAAGACTCAATATAAAACCATAGAACATTTTATTCAAACATGACAATGAAAAGAGGTTTGAAATCATTATTTTACACAATATCAAAGTAAAAAAGAAATGATCATGGCATATAATAGCATATATTATCTTAGCTTATTCTATCAAGCAATGATTACAGGAATATCATCTTATTCTATCATTAAAGATACATCAATATCAATATCTTTTTTCAAACCTTGAACATGCAATCATTTTGCATGTGATTACAAGCATTCCTAACAAATATTTTAAAGAGATGAACTCCATCTTTCTATAATGCACATTATATGAAATATTTTAAATATTTGAAGCATGACATAAAAGTTTTATCATTCTTTTAAACATGATGAATTATTACCAATAATAGAGATAAGTTATATACGATAATGGTGTCAATATCAAATGATGCATTTAATTTAGAGGATAATAGTCACTATAATTTTAAAATATGAACACTCAATTTAACCTCAAATGACTTGCGTTTGCCCTATAGTTCTTAAACTATACCAATTTTAGTTTAATGCCTATAATTGTACATTTTTAAATCATTTTATTTAGATTACATATATATCTTTCTACTATGCTTAATTAAATTACTTAATTATACTTCTCTTTCATTAGAGCATAAAATTAAACTAAAATAGCTATATATTACTTTTAGAATATCAATAATTCAATCCTTTAAAAAAAATTATCTTTTAAATTATATTTTATGTACAACTTCAACATATAATTAAATAATAGACTTTATAAGATCTTCATATTAGTGTACTTATCACCCAAATTACTCTTTACATAAGACAATGCCCCTCTTTATCTCTTTATAAAGAGATAATTTAGGGAAACTAAATATAATAATAACAAAATTATTAAAACACACTAAATGAAACAAACAAAAACATTAGATACCTTTATAGGCTCACTCTAAAAACCCCAGGATAGGAACTACCCAAACCAATTCAAAACCCTTTAGCGATGTTACCACAAAGGTTGTCAATGACTAAGTTTGTGTTACACACTTTTATCACATGAAAAAGATTATGGTGCACCACTTAACAAAAAAAACCATTTAAGCACATGTGCTACAAGAGAGATTTTCCTCTTGGTCTAGCCCAACAAAATCTTTCAACTAACATAGTTGACTGTTGAAGGCTTCTCATGGAGGCTAAATAGCCTCATGGAAGTTTATCCCTTATTTTTAGTTGATCATATACTGGAAGAAACTTCAACTTATAGGTGGTCTTCAATCGACTCTTCTGTCACATGAAGTGCACATCCAGCATGCACGAGCCAAGCATATGGGAGCACAAAGTGCTTCATAATTATAGGATCAAACTATTACAGCTCTGAATAAAATTATAAATTAATAAAAGAAAAAAAAAACAAAATTAAGATATATAAACAATCAACATCTAAACTCCAATCGGAATAGAATACAAAAGATCATTATTCTAGCAAATTATGTTGTTGTTCAAAGAAAAAAAAAGGTTAAACATATTGTATTAAATTTTAGCATTCCATATACGTCCATATAGGTATGGGACATCAAGGAAAAGCAGTCTGTGCTTCTATGGGAGGTCAAGCTGCATGAAAAGTCTATTACTTGCTTCACTGTTTATGAACCAACTGACAACCTTTTAAGTGGATCTGCTGATAAAACAGTCAGGGTAATTAATTACAACTTATCAATTTAGTGAACCTTACTATGAAAAACCACAAGTGCATATAACAAAAACATTTTTTCATGTTTCTTTGCAGGTTTGGAAAAATGTACAAAAGAAATTGGAATGTGTTGAAGTTATACAAGTAAAGGAACCAGTCCAAAAAGTAGGCACTTACAATGAAAAGATCCTCATAGTCACACAAAGTCGTGGTATAAAGGTGATACAACTACTTTCAATTGGTTGTAGATTAGCCGATAACTACATGATGGAGATTTTTGCCAAAAATTTAGTCAATACAATGCCATAAATAGCCCATTCCTCCTATGTCTGTTTGCTTATTATTAGAACTAAGATTTATTGCCATATTGTCTTTTGATATGATGGAAGATGCTAATTTTTCTCAGGTTTGTGATGTATCAAGGAGCATCCAAACAGTTTGCAAGAATAAACATGTCACATCATTTGCTGTCTTTCAAAGAAAAATTTACTTGGGCTGTACAGATTCAAGCATGCAGGTGGATTGTAGTTCAGGCATAAAAACATGATGTCATTTGAAAGGCTATGTGTAACATTGAAATCCTTTCAGGAAATCGACATAGAGGAAGAAAATGAGGTTGAGATCAGAGCTCCCACACCTAGCTGGAAATTTCAAAGAACGCCAATGAATTCAATTTGTGTTTTCAAAGACATGATTTATTGTGCAGGTGCTTCAGTAGAAGGATCAAAAGCGAAGGTAAATAAATTGGTCTACTTTAAAGCAACTATAGAATGGGGGTTTAGTTGATTTGAAATAATTCTAGGAATGGAGAAGGTGGAAACAACCTCTTATCTCAATAAAAATGTCGAGGCAAAATAATGTGCACGCAATGTCAGTGGTTGAAGATTTCTTTTATTTGAGTTGCAGCTCATCTCCAAGTACAATTCAGGTAAACATTTCACTCTCCCATACTAAACATTTTTTTGTAAAGATCTCTATATAGTTTAAAAACATGTTTCTACTATCAGATCTTCTTGAGAGAAAAGCAACAGAGTGTAGGTAGATTATCAGCAGGAAGCAAGGTTATCAGTCTCTTTACGGCAAATGATATTATCTTGTGTGGAACTGAAGCTGGATTGGTGAAGGTGCGGTTAACTTATTTAACATTACTACAATCACGGTCATTTGTAATGATTATTACTGAATATTTTTAACATGTTTAACAACAGGGATGGATTCCTCTCTAGCTGGTAAATGACCAAATACAGCTGAATAACACGATTGTAAGTAATGATCTTAGTATTTGAAATTTGATATAAAAACACGTCAAGTAAAAGAAACTACCAAAAGGCCTAATGAGGCATATCAAATAGATTTTTGTTATGGGTGAAAAGAAATGCAACGGGTTGGAAAGAAGCTAATTGCATGAAAAATTAATTATGTAGTGCTAAAACAAGTTTTCTAAACCATAACCAGTGTTGTTAAATAAGCAGGAATGAACAAGATGGTTACAACCGAAAAACTATTCCTAAAGTATGCACGAATTGTACTACTAGTAGACCACAAGTACAAATACACTAGCAATATAACACTGTTATACTTAAAAAGAGCAGAAAGATAAATATGCTCAAAACAAACTTGACCAAGAAAATGGTCTTCTAGTAATGCGATGGTCAAATGTGAACTGCTACAATGACACAAGCGAAGATAAGCAAATCTTTCATGGGAATAAAACTCATTATTCTTTACATAATATTTCTCTTATTTTTTTGACATTCAGTATGTCATTCCAACTAGACTATCTGCATATCAGGCTATAAGAACAATGAAACAAACACACAATATTTTGCAAACAATGTTTACCATTAAAAAAACAGTTGAAATATAATGCTGACATTGTAATAGGATCTACATCAAATGAGCATTAATACCGGCATAACACTAAACAGTCCAGACCCATAGAACAACAAACATGGAAACTTTATCAAAGATTAGTCGTAAACGGCCTAGATAGATGAAGTAAGAATTATGGTTTGTTGCATTATGCGAAATCAATTAAAATAACGTGCTGAAGATGGGGAAATGTGTAACAAAGCTTTAAAAAATCATGCTTTCAATGTAGCATACAAACAAAGATTTTGCTAGCAATAAGTTTATTGTGGTTCCAATTCTTGAGCAGATTCTTCTTTGTTACCCCCTTGCAAAAGGAAATTCGTGAAATACTGAAGTAACTGACCTGGATCGCCAGGATTTACTAGGAAGGCAATAACAAACATGTTTCTTTTAAAAGAAATAAAATAAAATGAAACTGCAGAAACAAAGGGCGATGTTCGGGCTTTAGTAGCGGATTAAGGCTTCGTTTGGGACGGCTTTTTTATTGCTTCCTAAAACAGCTTTTTAATTAAAAAATTAAAAATTTTGTACTAAAAAGTTGCTTTAAGAAGCAATAAAAAAACCATCCCAAACGAGGCCTAAAAGACAAAAAAGATTGCTCTGGATGGAAAAATGTAAACGGGGATAGCCAATAAACCCGAAGAATATTGAATCATCACAAGGAAACCCCAAAATGAATCACTTGTGACGACTATAATTTTTTTTTAAATTTAACTAAATAAATATTTATAAGTAATTACGGTCAGCTTTTAAAGGGTGACGGTGGGTAGCACTAGTCCACTGAACTAGAACCGATCGCCAATCCACAGGGCGACTAGCTTTACACTTTTTTTTATTCGGGAGCTGAAGCAAGTCTCACGATGATCAGGCGACTAAAATCATTTTTTTTTTTGTTTTTGTGCTGCTCGTGAGTAGGGCACCGAGGCTTGTTGCCAAATTAAATGACAACTCGTTCACCCCACCCTTCTATTTATAAATTGTTATTGCTTACTATGCTTACTAAGTTAAATTTTTTTAATAATTTTTTCTAAGTAGTTTTTTAACATTTAATTTACTTTTATTATCTAACAATTCTTTAATAATTATTTTTTAAAAAATTAAATGTGAGGTTCCTTAAACATTATTTTTTTAGTATAAAATATCAAAGTGCATTAATCTAATGATCATTCCATCTAAATATAATTTTAAAAAAAAATTCTACATCTAAATGTACCTATTTCGACAGATTAAAAGATTAGGGATCCAAAGAAAAACAATTATAAAGTGCACAACTGGAAAGAGAAATTAATATAAAATAAAGTCCATTGTTTGCAAAGATAACCTCCTGGCATTGTTACTACATTCCAAAGATAACCTCCTGGCATGCATTTGTCGGAGGCCGAGGATTTCTTTCTAGAGTGTTATTCTGACATTGTTATTGCATTATAAAATGACATCTTGCATGGATTGGTAGGTTTAACCCTAGTGTGTCATTTGGTATTACAATTGCATTTCAAAAATCATATCATGCATTACACAAAATGCATCCAATGACGTTAACTCGCATAGGCCTTTACAAGTGTAATGCAGGTACACACGTAACGTCTTTAAAATGCCACATGGCTTAAGAAATAAACTTTGATTCGAACTCATTCCATTGTTTGCCAGTAGACAAAGTTGATAAGGTTCAATTTATGAAACAAAATGTCCATAAACTCCCCAATGATAGACATTTTGAATGTAAACATCAACCGGAAGATATCACATATTTTCAAATGCCCTTAAAATCCTACAAATCACAAATATTTTTGAATGACCCCCTATACCCTAATAATGGACGTGTTGAATATAAATATTAACTAGTGGAGATCAAAAACATCCAAAAATGACCCCAAACTCCCATAAATTCCAAAACTCCAAAACAATAAAATCTAGAAATTTAAAATTAAAACTATTCATCAAACATTTAAAGATAAAAAATCTATCCAACCTCCACAATAACTTCTCGAGGTGGACAAATCTAAAAACAACTTAATCTCACAAAGAGATAATATCTACTTGAAAACATCACTACGATACATTCTCAATATATTTCTTGCCAGTAAGGATATGTCACGTGTTCTCTAATAGGTGGTTTCACCATTAAATGGCATAACACCTGCAATTTCACTGCTAAATGACACCATAAGTAATCGGTTATGACCAAAACCCTATGAACCGAGTGGTTCATAAAATGGCACCATTATATTACGATCATGGTCAGCGCCTTTATGCTCCCCAATGGCATCAAATCATTGAGCAATGAATCAATAGGATATGCTCGATAGGGAAAAATGCTCTATGTCAACTAAAATGGATTCAAATTTATCCCCTTAGATAAATATCCACCACAGGTCTACAAGGTACCCCTTGGACGACGCAACCCACGGCTAATGATAAAGATCTTTCTATCAGGTTGGGTTGGCTACCTAGTCTGACTAAGTAAACTAGGGACCATGATGGCCCGAGATGACGGAACCAAGGAATCTTGACCGAGTTCATCATCACTCCCTACACCATCCGATTTAAGTATAAGATGGTGATTTTTTTTATTTTAAATATCTAATCTTCCAATACCAAACCTATGCTACTACTATATGCTGGATATCATGTATATATGTATATGATGTATTCTTTTGACGACTAGTCTAACCAAAAGTTCTCTTCCATGATCGATAGAGGTAATTAACTATATAGGCTTGCACTTATAGGAAACCATAATTCAGATCATAAAGTCCTTGCAAAATGAAGGTGAAATCTTTGAGTGTGTCTTATCTTTAATCTCAATCTGCCTTTTGAAAATTTACCTCGAAACTTAGTCCTTTAAAATACCCCCCCCACCCAAAAAAAAAAAAAAATCGTAGAGCAAGGGGAGGCCAGGGCTCAAATTTTTTGAGTGCTTAGATTTCTAGTGACTCTACTGGAGACTTGTTTCTCTTTCCATCTCTAGGTAGTCATTCATAGGCTATAATAGCAACAAATTAAATCAATATGGGCTAAGATCTAAAATATTTCATAAAATCAATCTTTAATAAGATTCATTAGAAATTCATAAACAAAGTTTTAAATCTATTTAATTTACCTAATTATGTTATTTATTATGTATAATTTCTACAATTTGAAAGCATGGGTGATGTATCAAATTTTGATCACTAACCCCTTCATTCATTTGTGCATAATAGAAAAATGCAGGGCACCCCTATGACCCTCCAACTGGGATGAGGAGCCATAATCCAGCTGGAAAATAAAGTTATTAACCCTGGCAGTAATGGAGCCACCATCCAGTTTGGTGGGCTCGACTTCTCTACAGCTATTACAAGGCTGATGATATCCCAATATATAACATGGATTATGAAGGGCCCATTAGGATGCCTCTTTCTATTGAAATTGCTATATATCACACGCATCTATCAGCATCGTGAGCATTACTAGGGATGTTTCCCATTTAAGAGTCTTTATTTTTGAAAGGTTTTTGAATAAGGGTCATGGTTAGAAGGAATATTTTTGTGGTGACTACAAACACCATCGCCATGCCTAGAGAGTCTGTTATACTTGGGAGGTATGCTACCAAAGCTTCTTCATCTGGAGTAAAGCTCAATCGAAGGCATAGAAGTAGAAATGCAGAGTTACGAGATCAACAACTACAAGTACACATCCATCCTCCCAATTTACCAGCCCAAAAGTTAGAGACTGATATTCCCACTCAAAATAAGTTTGTAAACCTAAAGTGGGTAAAAATAAATAGCTCCTCTAAGGAGCTCAAACAATCCTTTTAGGAGCGTCAACCCAAAGCCACGACCCCTCAAAAAATAAGAGAGCCTAAACATATTTTCCTTCTTGAGTACATCAAGTTTTGAAGATGGTTATGGAGAGGGGACTTATGAAGAAGAAATTTCAAAGGCTATTGATAATTAAGGCCAAAAGAACCCTTATGAGGGAAAGGCTATCATTTGTCGTAATAGTAGAAAGGGAAATGAATGATAACAAGCTCCACAAGAAGCACATCAGGGCATGACACTTGGATTATGTGTCTGAAAAAATTTTTGCCGAAAGGGCCCAGCGAAAAGCAAAGCAGTAATGAAGGCTAAGCCTTATAAGGAGAAAATATTTGTTGAAAGAGAAACTTTGGGTGTGACAACCAGTGTGGTTCCTCATAGATCCACCCCTCCCAACAAAATTTGTTAGAAATGGGTCCAAAAGAAAACCCATAATAACAGCCACAATGATGGTAGACACTGGATCCTGAAGCAATTCCCTCACCGGATCCTGAAGCAAGGTGGTCTTGAAGGCGATTTTGGAGTCTCTTTGGCTTTCAGTGTTTCTCCGTTGGTCTGGTGTGGTCAACGGAGGTTCTTGGTCACAATTTTCTGCTGGGGAGGAATTCAATTTGGTGTTCGGATTGAATGGTGTGAGCAGATTGTCTGGAGTGGAGGTGATATTTTGAATTTCTTTCTTGTAGTTTCTTGCAGGGAGGCTGGTTTGGCGATGTTTGACCATCAACCTAGTTTGGAAGAGGTTGGATTATGTTGCAGACATCCTTCTTATTTTACTTTTATGGCTATGTGTGGTAACGATTTCTTGGATTGTTTCTGGTTTGATGATTTTCTGGAATCAAGTTTTGAAAAGAATATGCTCTTCGGGAGGGTTCCTTTTAGTGTTCCAAAATTTTGTCGGCGGCTTTATCGCTTTGATATGCAGATGGTTTTGGTTGGATGAATTTTCTGTGAAGATTTGGGTAGATTTTTGGCTTTTAAATGCAAGCCACTATCTTCTTTTGAGTACTTGTGATGATAGTTTATGTGAGATGAAATCGATGCAAATAGAGCTTTTTGAAGGCTGCTTTGTAGATTTTTCGTTGAATTGTTTTTCTATGGATTTCTTGAATAATCGTGGAGGATCTACTGTTGCGATCTTGGTCAATATTCTTGTGGTTTCTTCTTCAGATGCTGCCTTTATTGCAATTTTTTTGCTGCCTTTGATTGGAGCGTCTATGGAATTTAGCATGGGCATTCCTAGATGTTTTGCTGATAATCGGAATTGGGATCCCATTTCATTTAAGATTATGGCTATTATGGTTTTGTTCTTGGATGTCCAAGGATTGTTTGTTAAAAGATGGAAGTTCATGGAGGCTTTCGTTGTTCCTGAAGGAGTTGTTGTCTTGGTGATTTCTTCTACTTTTAAGGGAGTAGATGTTCTATTTATTGCGAAATTATTTCATAGTGTTGTCGTTTATACATTTTTTTGGCTGCATTTGATTGGAGTGTCTATGGAAGATAGTTTGGATATTCATAGATGGTTTGTTGTTGATCTTAAGTGGGATCATATTCCATTTATGATAATGGTGGTTAATATTTTGTTTTGTGATGTTCAAGGATTGGTTGTGGAAGGATGGAAAAAGATAGAGAATTCTATAGTTTTTTTGGAAAATGATTGTTTGAGCAAGTTCTTATCTGTTAAGGTGAATTCTGCTTTACTAAGCATGAAGCTTAAGCTCTTAGGGGTTGCTGAAGTCTTATCTTGGATAAGTGGTAATGGCATGTTAGGAGGATCAATCATGTTGGTTAGGTTTTCTTTGATGAAGAGTTTCTTTTTGTTTGGATCTTGGAGGTTAGAGATGGTTTTATGGCTTCTTGGTTCTAAGATTTTCAATGTTGGTCGCATTGAGGTTTCAGCGGATTCTACACTTGATTGGAGCTCGTTGGCTTCAAAGGATGTTGATGGTGATCCTTTAGATGTTTTAGCAGATGTTTTAGTTGCTCTTGTTATTTTTCTTTTAGTAGTTTGTCGTTTGTTTGGATTTCTTGTAGGTTTTTTTTTCCTTTTTGAAATTATTTTAATGAAATGTGGGATTTTTACTAGGTTTCATTTTCTATCTTTTGGAAACTCTGGGATACTATTCAACATTTTAAGTTGTTTATATATTTGGTGTCCCACTCATCCCAATGGATTTAAAATAAAATTTAGTGGATCCCATATCCATTATGATAGTTTTAAAGGGCTTGTTTTAGCTTTCTAGTTTGTAATAATTTCTTCTTTTTAATGCAATTTGCATTTCTTAAAAAAAAATAAAATAATGGTAGACACCCTATAGAATCATCCAAGGGATCTTGTTATACACCTACCCTGGCTAAAGAAGAAGACCATTTTGATCACAGTCCATGGATCAAAGAAATAATCATTCCAAGCGAGGAACCAGAAATTAGTTGCGATGCAACTAAAAAATTTAGATATAAAAAGAGGATAAATATGATGATAATGACACTATGGAAGTCGGGGTGGTTTACATGGTGAGCCACATTGACGATAATGACGATGATGATGAAAACGATCAATGATCTCCACCATGCAGGCCTGTTCATAGATGTCACTACAAGGCTTGGTCCATTGCTAGTCGAAGTGCATATTCCATATAAGATAGGGAATAAGAAGTTAAAGAGAACCAATTAGTCACTGAAACCATTACACTCCTTGAAATGAGAAGGCAAGTGAGGCAGAAGATGAGTGCAAAAGATAAAGAAATTTCTCTATTGAATGATAAAATAATTGAGATGATGAATAAAATGACAATAATGATGGAAATGATACAGAAGGTTGTTTCTATTGTCCCTACTCCCGCTCAACCCTTTAATCAATTTGTGAGTAGTGCTTCATTAAACTTGCTAAATTCCCAGGTGCCCCAGGCCTCAGGAGTGAAAGGTGTTCCTGAAAGTGGCAACAAAGCCAATGAAAATACGTGGCAGCATACTACAAAAAATGTGGCGAGCACCTTTGAGTATGTGATGGCCGTACAACTAGAAGGCCTAATAAGTGAAAAGATTAAAGCCATTATAGTTGTGGAATAGGCAAATAAGTTGGTCGGGAAAGGTAGCCCATACCTAGTAGAGTATGACGAGGTGCCATATTCGAAGGGATATTATGTTCCAAAGTTCATTAATTTTAATGACAATAATAATCCCAGACATTACCTAGCATAGTTTAAAGCTGAATGCAGGAATACGAGAGGTAGTGATGCCTTATTATTATTGTAATTCATCAACAGCCAAATAGGAACTGCTTTTGAATTATACACTGAACTACCAAATAATTCTATAAAGATATTTGCTAAATTAGAAGCTTTATTTATGAAAAGATTTTCCAATGCGATAGAAAAGACTACCACTGTTGATCTCACCCTAGATAAAAGGAAAAAGGATAAGTTAGTGACAAAATACATAATGTGCTGGCATAATCTCTGTATGAAATGCAGACAACAACTAGAAGAGGAGAATACAGCCCAAGTATTGATGGGGAACATAGATAATAAAATGCAACCCTTCTTGTGCATGGCTTCCATCACTACCTTCAAAGATCTACTAGACAGGGTGACAAAGTTTAAAAAGTTAAACTTAGAAAATTAGAAATCCACCTTGATAAACCTAAAAAGGCCAATGCCCTTGATGCTTATTCCACATTTTTCCCTTCTAACTTGACTAGAGGAAAAAGGTGGTGTATGATATTAACAAGGAAAAATGGGTAGTGTACAATGTTGATAAAGGCAAAAACACAATATAATATGAGGAAAAACCAAAACAAGCCTACAATCCAAAACTTTAGCCAAAACCGGTGATTCGTGAAATAATAAACCTCAGATCTTTCTTGGTGGAGTAGAGCACCCGAGACAAATAATGGGAGCTGGAAATAGAACATTCCCATCCCTCAAATAGAAAATGAATAAGGAGTATTATTTATGAGGGAAAGTGTCACCAAACTATTCTAACAAGCACTCAAAGTTGATCTAGAGTTTCTAGATTGTAAAAGGATTTAATAGTCAAAACATATTGTTAACCCAAACTATTATGCATATCAACAGGCAATTTGCCACCCAATTGAATATTGCAACTTATTTAAGGATTTGCTGGAAAAGAAATACTGAAGAGGTGACTTTATGTTATTAGATAACATGTTTATTCATCCCAAAAAAGAATCCACCTAGGTGGTCACATCCTTTTCCATACCCCCACTTAAAGAAATAACAACAAAATAATCTATTCAAGAAGAACATGGAGACTGTGGTCTCCAAGAAGACAACCAAATTGTTGAAGTAGCTATAACGAGTACCAGATGTTAGGTGGTAGTCTTATACCGAGTCAGTGTTAAAATTAAAGTGGTTGCATGTGCTACATGCATCCACTTCCAAATAGCACCTTGGCCAATATAGCTCATCTAAGTCTGGTAAGATGAAGTCAAAATCTTCCAAGAAGAAAGCCAAAAATAAGAAGCCCAAGGGGAAGAATATTGCAACTCTAAGGGCAATTGATAGTTTGGGCAAAAATTACCAGACTACAAGGCGGCCCATTAAGCTTGTCGATTTCATAATAGAGCTTAGAATATATGAAAAAGAAGAAGAAGCAGATGATAAATCGCTTCTTATTGAGATATGTTCGGTCATCTTGTTGACATTAAAGATATTAGAAAGTGAAGAATACGCTAAAGAAGTTTCCTCTGAATCTTGTCTAATGGTGTCATTAATGGATTATAATTTACGGGAGGATATATATTTTCCAAACAAAGATGATTATGATCCTGACATAGCATTGCAAATGGAGTAGGTGAAACTAGATGATAATTATGAGTCTAGAGGTGAATCTCTAGATGCGACAATGGCTAAATCTGAAGAAAATACATTATTAAATAAGTTAGAATCATATGAAGTGGCCCAAGTGTAATTGAGAAGTGGTAAGGTATTGCAATCTCAACTGAAGAAAGGGGTCCCCAATAAAAGTAAAGAGAAAGAGATAATCGTTAATGAAAATATTATCCCCAAGGACTCTAAGAAGAAAGATGCTTCAACTAAAGGGATAGATTATAGCATCTTATCTCATCTGAGAAATATTCAAGCACAACTTAGCATATACATCACCATCGTGATGCCTAAAGACCTTTGGGAGACTGATTCAGGCTCTCAAAGACTCTAAAAGATATTTGATATATTTTATTGAGTGCAACATGACAGAGGTACTACAAGCTCATAATGAGCCAATAATCTCTTTTATTGAAGGCAACATAATATTTGAAATGATAGATCAAAATCGCTCTTTATACGTTACAACAGTAAGTGATGGAATGATGATTAGTCAGATTCTAATTGATCCCAAGTCCTCCATAAATCTCATGTACTTGAATGTATCGAGATCATTGTGCCATGATCTATAGCATATTTTGCAAGAAAAGTTATTGGTACATGACTTAAATGAGAAGGGACAAAAGACCCTGGGATCACTTGTACTCTCCCTTACATTTGGGAAACTTCACATGGAAGCTAAGTTTCAACCCTAACGATTGATGCAAACACCTCATTCAACGTGCTTCTAAGTCTCCCTTGGTTCCATGGGTATGGCTTCGTCCCATCAACACTATACCAATGCATGATGTAATTTAGGGATATAGAAGAGTTCAAGATCTCTAGTGATGCCTAGCGTTTTGTAGTCCACAAGATCATAATTTTTTAAGATACAAAACATTTCATGCCAAAAAAGTCAAAGCTATCAAGCTCTCTTGAGGCCAAGGCATCAAATTCCAATCCAAATATGAAAGTGTTGGAAATAAGATTGAGAATGTGATTTCTTTTTATGATAGCAAGATATTATTGTTATGATGATTTTATTGTTTCTCCTAGCATAAATTGGATATTTCTTATTATTTTTGTGTACTTAAACTATTAAAGACTTTAAGATAAGGGTAGAATAAGATATCATGTAACAGAGTATATATATATATTTTTATTCTTGAATTTGAGCAAGAGTGAATATAATTGGATAAGTTTGCACACACACAAAAGGGGAGGGTTGTAAAAATTTTAAGTATGACTATACTGTACGATATTAAATCATACTATACAATTTGATAATTTTTCCTCTAGAATGTAGTTAATCAAATCAAGACTTAAATATTTTGAACTTTTAGTCGGGTTATACATACGACTAACAGAGTATAAAATTCCTTTCATCTTTGATTATACCATACAAACTAGTTTATTTTGAACTATTCGTACTGTATAATATTAGGTCATCTAGACAACTGATAGAGTATGAAATTTCTTTCAACTCTGATTGTACCATACAAATAAGTTCATTTTGATCTGTTCATACTATACGATGTCAGGTATTACATATGACTAATAGAGTACAAATTTTTTTTCATCCCATATAGTACCATACAAACCAGTTCATTTTGAACTATTAGTATTGTACAAAGTTTTGTCGTATAGATGATTGGTAGAGTACAAAAGTAGGATCGTACATTGTTGTACCAAATAAATATATTATTTTTGAATTATTCATATAATACGATCTTATTTCATACAGACGACTAACAGTGTATAAAACTAAGTTTATACCAAACAAAGCACTAATTTTTTTGAGCTGATCGTATCATACAAATTATGATCGTATAGTATAAAGTTAAGTCGGATGACTTACAAATTTCAAATTTTGGATGATTTTTCATGCAATTTCTATATAAGGAGTCCTAAAAAATATCATCCAATCCTTTGCTTTAAATTTCTCTTGTGAGTGGCCTTTTGGAGAGTGTGTTTGTGAGAGATTTTGTGAATCAAGAGTAAGAGATCAAGTGAAGGGAAGTTGTGGAGGATTCACAAGGTTCCCCAAAGTGAGGATCTCTTTTTTCTTCTTCAAGTTTCTACCTAACTTCTTTAGAGGTTCTTGAGAGAAGGTCTTCAAGATTGGATCATGGTTCCTTGCCTTCACCAAGAGGGTGAGAATGGACATGATGGTTCTTTGCCTTCACTAGGAGGGTGAAAAAGAATGTTTAGGTACTCTGCCTTCACTAGGAGGGTGAAAAAGGATGAGAAGGTATATTACCATCACTTAAAGAGTGTAAAAGATGACAGTTCCATGCCACACCGGGTTGGTGGAAGAGAGTTTTTAAGGGCTTCTACACCTTTCTGTAGGGGCAAAAGGAGAGTTACTTATGTTTAGTGCAATACTTATAGGAGTCTCCAAGGAGTAGATGTAGGTCTAGTTAGACTGATCTATGATAAAATTTTGTATTTTTCTAGTAACTTTATTTTTCTCGCATTTTATGATCTATGGTTGAAAAATTATCTATGAAAATAATCTCTATTGACAACTGCAGATTTCAGAATTAGTGATTTTATATTTTATAAAGTTTAAAATGATTTTCCAAAATCCAAGAAAATTTTGATATAACTAATTCACCCCCCTCTAGATTAGTTTTGTGACAGTTTTATTAGGTTTAACAACCTACATGAACTATCAAGTGGTATCAGAGCTGATTTCTAAAGTTAAAGTTTCGACTACTTTTTCAAATATGATCATGGCTAATTTTGGAAATGGGAATACTCCTGAAGGATATTCAATCACTAGACCACCTTTATTCGATAACATTCCTTATAATTTTTGAAAAACTCGTATGTCTATTTTTTTACAATCACTTGACTATCGCATGCATATATTAGTACAAGAAGGTTACACCAGACCTACTGACTTATTGATGGTATTGGAACTGAAACTCCATTTATTGATTGGACATTAGAAGAAAAAGAATTAGCATAATTAAATGTCAAATGCTTAAACAATTTTTTCTGTGCTTTAAGATCTGAGGATTATATGCGTGTTTCTACTTGCAAAATTGGAAAAATAATTTGGGATAGACTTTGCATAACTTATAAAGGAAAAAATGAGGTGAAACAATATGGGTTAAATATTTTATTACATGACTATAAACTATTTTGTATGAAACCAAATGAGTCAATTTCTGATTTGTATATAAAATTTACTCAGATTGTTATCTTATTGCATACTTTATGTAGAGAACTCACAAATTTTGTAAAAGTAAATAATATTTTATATTATTTACCTACTGCTTATGAATCAAATATAATTGTCATAACTTAGTCTAAAGATCTGAATGTATATTCTATTGACAATCTTCTTGTATGACTGATTACTTAAGAGTAAGGAGTGAATCTAAGATATATTAATGCAGGTGATAAGCAGAAAGAAAATAATATAGCTTTGAAAGTTAATGATTCAGATAGTGATCCATCAATGCCTGAGGATGAAGAAGATATTGCACTTATGACTAGGCAATTCAAAAGTTTTCTTAAGAGAAAGCAATGAAGATGCTAGCACTAAAACAAAGGTTAGTTCAATAAGAATTCAAATGTTTCTAATTATGAATGTGAAAAATTTGGACATATAAAGTCTGGTTGCCTAAATCTCAAGGCCAATCCTAACAAGGATAAAGCTGAGGAGAAAACAAACTTTAGGAAGGACAATAAAAGTATACAAAGAGCTTTTTAGGCTAACTTAGCTTCACATTCTTCAGAAATAGAAGCTGAAGAGGAGGTTAAAATTTGTGCTTAATGACAAATAAACTTGATCATTTGGATCAAGAGGAGGTATGTAACCTTTCTTATGATGAATTATTTGAAGTTTCAGAGAAAATTCATAATGCATATAGGAAAATAAAAAAATTTCATGCTAACCTTAATATCAAGTATCTGAATCTACAAAAAGAAAATAAAAATATGAGGAATTATCATGCAAACAAAGATAGTAATCACATGGCTTTGCTAGATGAATTTGATGACTTGAATAAGGAGCTTGATTTATTAAAAACATCTTATAAAGAATTTGAAAATGATTTTAAGGTATTTATGGTTGAATCAGATCAAAGGGAACATGATTTGGAAATTAAAAATTTAATTTTGGAAAGTGCAAACTCACATCTACAAATAAAATTGGAATCTTTTAAGGAAAATAAGACATCTCCCACACTTGAACAATTTTATAATCCTGACCAAGAGCTTAAAATTTTAAAACCTAAGAAAAGGTAAAATATCTCATATAATTTTTTAGATCAATTTCCTGGTGTTAAATATTTTTCATGTTGAATGACGGGGCATATTTCTCACACTTGCACTATTCATCATAAAACATATTTAATGTTGAGACCTAAGATGCATAAATCACAACATATCAAACATACATATGGATTATCATTGTTAAGAGGTGAACCCAAATTTATTTGGATTCCAAAGTCTAATATTTGGTAATTTTGTAGTCTCGCTCTCATACAAGCCCTCGTGAGTGCATTTAGTACCTAGACAGCGGATATTCAAAACATATAACTGGAGATGCAAATTATTTTATATTGCTGGAGGCCAAGACTGGAGGAAAATTGACACTTGGAGATAACACTAGTAGGAGAGTTGTAGGAATATGTGTGATTCGTAATATAGATAATTTTCGGATTAAAACTATGTTATTCGTAGAAGGCTTGAAATATAATTTGCTAAGTATTAATCAACTTTGTGCTTAGAGTTTTAACATAAAAATTATTCCTACAAGCTGCATAATAATCCAAAATGGAGTTGATGTGTTGCATAAAGAGAGGGTAAATAATGTTTATATGCTTGATTTAAATAGTATTAAATCTTCTAATGCTTATTTTCTAAAAATTATAACTGATGAATCTTAATTATGACATAGAAGACTTTGTTATGAAAGCATGAAAGATCTTAGGAAGATTACCAGAATGAATTAGTAAGAGGAATACCCAAATAAGATTTCACTAAGGATCATATTTTTGATGCATGTCAATTAGGGGAACAAGTTAATTCCTTTTATTCAATTAAAGATCTTAGTGTTGAGTCTAGTAATTAGGTTGTTAAGCCTAAGTTGATGTCCCAAAGGCTACCAAGAGGGGGGGGGGGGGGGAATTGGTAGTTTAAAAATTTTAAGCCCTCTTTTAAAATTATGTTGAACCGAAATAAAAATTGTTTCTTTTAAGTTTTGTAGAAAAAGTTTTTCAACCACAGAGTTTTTAAGACTAAGAATTAAAATGCGGAAACGTAAAAACAGTAAAGTAAATGACACCAGATTTATAGTAGTTCGGTCTAAAACCAGACCTACATCCACTCCTCAGAGGCGCCCTCTCAGTATTGCACTAATACCAATAGTGACTCTCCTTTTGCACCCACAGCAAGGCGGAGAAGCCTTTACAACACACTCTTTTCACCACTCCCCAGTGCGGCAAAGAACCGTTGTCCTTTTACACAATCCCCAGTGTTGGCAGAGAACCATCATCCTTTCACACTCTCCTAGTGTGGGCAGAGAACCCTTCGGCTATTCACACTCTCCAAGTGTAGGCAGAGAACCCTTCGGCTATTCACACTCTCCAAGTGTAGGCAGAGAACCCTTCGGCTATTCACACTCTCCAAGTGTAGGCAGCGAACCCTTCGGCTATTCACACTCTCCAAGTGTAGGAAGCAAACCCTTCATCTGTTCACACTCTCAAAGTGTCGGCAGAGAACCGGATCTCCTTGACAGATCTTCTTACAAGAATCTAGAAGGAAGAAAGAAAAAGAGTGAAGAAATCCAATTTCACAAGTAGAGACTCTTACCTTAGCAATCCAAGTGAAGCCTTCTCGCTCCAGTGGTAGGAATCCTCCCTTGAATGCACTCTCA
>NW_021319944.1:1706486-1773594 GCF_001605985.2 Dendrobium catenatum | reverse complement strand
AAAATCTAGTCTTTCTAAATTTAAACCTTGTTTATAACTTGTTATAATTAAAATTTTTAAATTCATGTCTATTCATTTAGACTACATAAATGTTAATATTATTATTGTAATTTAGATATTTATTATTTGTATTTCTTTACTCAAGTGATATTTATGCACTTAGAAAAAATTTGAAATTTTAGATTATTATCTTGGAAAGAATTGGTTCAATTACTCTTGAAAATTGTACAAAGAGTACAAAATCAAAAGGAATGCACAAAGGTTCGCAAATATGAAAAAAGACACAAAATTAGCCCAATGTCAAAAAATGCACAAAAATATGCAAAAATTTGAAAAAGATGCGCAAAGCGCCACTTGTGGTAATTCTCTTCTTTCCAAATTCTTTCAATCTCTTAATTCAAATTGATCTTATGTTCATTTGTATTCTATTGAACTTTGAAATATAGAATTTTTATTCATCTCTCTTGTAATGATTTTCTATATTCAAATGTCTAAATTGAATCATGTTTTGATAAATTCTTTACTTACAATGTTATATCAATTCTAAATTCTATAATTTACCTAATGTTATTAGTTTTAGATTGCATACCTATGACAATCACCATTTAGATTAAATTTTCAAATGAATTTCATATAATTACTTACATTTCTTGTCTATTTCTCTTCACTTTTTGTTGTTGTAAAAAAGGAGAGAAATATTGTGTTTGTATGTTTTTTATTATTGGTTTGTATGTTTTGTTTTGTTTTAATTATTTTGTTTGCATTTTGGTTTTGTGTTGACTTTGTGATTTTGTTAAAAAAATTTAAAAAAACAAAAATTTTGTTCTTTGCTTCAAAATGCCTCCTTATTTTCATGTATTCATCAATTCAGGGGGAGTTTAGGAGATTGTTTAAATTGAAACCATACAAACAATAATTGTTTTGCCATCATCAAAAAGGGGAGATTGTTAAGATAGTTGCTATTTGAATGCTTTACATTTTTGCAACTTATGTAGTTTTGATGATTCCAAACATTATTGTTCAAATGTAATTATCTCCTAACAATTTTATAAGATTTGTATTTGCTCTTGTGTGTACTAACATTTCAGGAAAAATGAACTTCAGACTACGAAGACTTCAAATAAAATTAAGAATGAGATACTTCGTAAAATTTGAAGTTTGCATTTCTTTGAAATTAAATTGAAAGGGAGTGTATATATATATGAGGTAATAAAAAACATACACACACACATAAGGAGATCATAAAAAATTATATCTGATCGTACTGGACGATATCCATTCGTACGGGACGATCAGACAATTATCTCCTATTGAGCACATGGAACGAATAGGAACTTGCTTAAAAATTTTTCTAAGTCCTATTAGTCCGGGAAGAATTTTACAATCGTCCAGGACGATTGGTTCTCTGTAAAATTTCGTCCATACGTAATTAAATATCGTTAATGGCGATTGGTCCTCTGGAAAATTTTCGTCCAAACGAAATTAATAATAGTCCGGGATGATCTGGTCTCTGAAAAATTTCGTCCAGACGAAATTAAATTATCGTCCATGGCGATTTGTCCTCTGGAAAATTTTTGTCCAGAAAAAATTAATAATCGTCCGGGATGATTGGTCCTCTGTAAAAATTTCGTCCAGACGAATAAATTTTCGTCCAAATGATTAACCGACTTAGAACGGTTTTTAGCAGTTTCTAGAACCGACCTAGTAATAACCGTTCGTACGGGATGATCAGCGTGTACAAAAATATTTCGTACACATATACAAATAGGGTCGTTTCAAAGCGTTTAAGTAAAATCGTCCAGGACGATCCACGAGCTACGGATGATCCACGCGTACATAATTGAATACTTGCAGTTTTTGGGCGGTTTTTCTTGTCTTTTGTATAAATAGTCCAAATTAGACTGCCACCCAATCTTTTTGTCATTTGATCTTCATGCTCTTGAGAGAATAGCTAAGGAGAGAGTGGGTTTTAGACCGAACCACTATAAATCTGGTGTCATTTACTTTACTATTTTTACATTTTCGCATTTTAATTTTAGTCTTTAAAACTCTGTGGTTGAAAAACTTTTTCTACAAAAACTTAAAAGAAACATTTTTATTTCGGTTCAACATAATTTTAAAAATAGGGTTTAAAATTTTTTAAAACTACCAATTCACCCCCCCCTCTTGGTAGCCTTGGGACATTAATTTAGGCTTAACAACCTAATTACTAGACTCAACAATTTATTCATCACCAATCATATGAGAGGATAATCCAAGTCAATTGAACTAATCGTACTAGACAATACTTGATATCATATTATACAATCAACTAAAATACTTGAGCTAATTATACAAAGCTTTAATCTTTATACAGTACTAATAAGGGTATTTGAACTAAATATACTATATGAACTGGGATTTTACTATAATATTAGTGTTTAATAGAATTAAATTATTAGAGCTTTTTGTGAGACCTTATATTGAAGCTCTCCTAATAGACTTATTTTATGTCTTTTGCTATTGGGTATTCTATAGAAAGAGCTTTGAGAAGATATATTGGAGAGTTCATGTAAAAAGAAAGGAGTGTTTGTGTGCAAGGGAGGAGTGTGAGAGATATTTCACATGATTGCTCCGAGCAAGCTTCTACCTTACTTCTTCAAAGGGTTTTTCTTGGAATCTTGGTTGGATCTGGGAAGGAGATCATCAGCTCGAAGATGGTCGAGGTTCTCTACCTTCACTAGGAGGGTGAAAAAGGAGTGTTAGGTTCTCTTCCTTCTCCAGGAGGGTGAAAAAGTGGTAAAGGTTCTTTATCGCACCGAGTTGGTGAAAAGATTTTAAGGGGGGGCTTCTCCACCTAGTTGTGGAGGGTAGAGGAGAGATACTAAAGTTTTAGGGAAATACTTGGAGAGGACTCCGGGGAGAAGATGTAGGTCATTGTTTGACTTAATCTCTATTAGGTGAGTTCTTTTTTAATTTTATTTTCTATAATTTACTTTTTTGCACCTTGATTTTATAGAAATTACATGGTAAAAAATTATATGTTTGATGATAAATTTATTTTAGCTATTTATTTGTCACAAAAATAAAAAATATATATATTTCATAATTTTTCTTTCGCATCGAGAGATAATATTATTTATTTTTTAATAATTCAAAAAAACCAATAATTTTTTTTTGTTTAATGTAAGTTTTTTTTAAACTACCAATTTAACCCCCTCTTGGTGGGCTTAGGGATAGTTCACGAAGGCTCAACTTACTACAACAAACTATTAATTAGAATTAGAGTAGTTCTCACAAGAAGTGTTTTTGAAAACCTTAAGAAAAATGATCCATGGCACACCTCGGTAATAGAAACACCGCGGAGGGTTATTATATAACATGTCCACCTTTATTTCATAACATACCACTTGATTTTTTGGAAAATACGTATGTCTACTTTCTTAAAATCTATTTATTTTTTCATGTGGTTATTGGTAAAAGAAGGTTATTATACACCCTCGCTATTTCTTAATGACATTAAAATTAAAGTATAATTTAATGAATAAAGTAATGAGGATAGATACTTAGGTCAACTAAATGCAAAATGTTTAAACTATTTATTCTGTACTCTTAAATAAGAACATTACATAAGAGTTTCTACATGTACCATTGGCAAGAATATTTAGGATAAACTATGTATTATATATGAAGGGACTAGTGAGGTCAAACAAACTAGGTTGAACATCTTTTTGCATGATTTTAAAATTTGTTGCATGAAACCTAATGAGACCATTTCAGACATTTACACTAGGTTTACTGAAATTGTGACATGCTTGCATGCTTTAGGTAGAGAGTTTTCAAATTCTAAAAAAGTGAAAAAAAAAATTCTTTGATGTCTACCAAGAAATTAGGATGCTAAGGTCACTGACATTTCTAAATCCAAAGATCTTATTATTTATTATTTAGATAACTTACTAGGGTCACTTATTTCTTAAGAGAAAGGTGTGAATCAGAGAATATAGGATGCATGAGATATGATAAAGGACAAAATGGTGGCCCTAAAATAAAATAAATAAAAAAGTGATAGCTCTATAGCTGAGGAAGATAATGTTATAACACTGATGACATGTCAATTCAAAAAATTTTAAAAAAGAAAATAGAATTATCATAAATATTGGAACAAAGGTAAACAAAATAAAATTTTCATAGCATCACATCTAATTCATCCTATTTTGAATGCAAAAAATAAGGTCACCAGAGAATAGATTAAAAGTTTTTGAGGGTTGTTAAATCTTTGTGAACTAGCCTGAGGCTAACAAAGAGGGGGGGGGGGGGGGGGTGAATTGGTTATTTTAAAATTTTCTTGAGGGAAAAAGATTTTTTTTTTTGAAATTTTTTTAATATTTTAAAACCAATAATTTTATAACATAATGTGGAAGCAAAATTAATTTCATAATAATTGAAATCAAAGATTTCGAACATAGGACAAATCACAAAAAAATGTATAAATAAAATGTTATAAAGAAAATAAAAAGAACACATTAGAATTAAAGTGGTTCAATTAACTTGACCAATGTCCACTCCTCAAAAATCTCCTTTCCATGTATTACATAAAAAATAGTGTCTCTCCTTTTACCTACACTGCAAGGCTGAGAAGCCCTTACAAAATCTTTCCACCAACCCAATGAGGTAGAGTACCTTGAGTCCTTTTACTCTATCCTAGAGTATTACTCTATCCTAGAGTAGGAAGAGAACATAGAAATCCTTTTACTCCCTCCTAAAGTAGGTAGAGAATCTAGGAATCCTTTTACACCCTCCTAGATTAGGTATAGAACCTTAGACCTGATGCTGATGAAAGTCTCCCTAGAGTCACTAAGGAACTAAGGAAGAAGCTTGAAGAAGATGGTGGATACCTTTCTTGGAGCAACCTTTATGAATCCCTCAAAACTTCCTGTCACAAGGATCTCTCTCTCTCTCTCTCTCTATCTATCTATCTCTCTCTCCCTCTCTCTCAAATCTCTCCTCTCTTCAATATCGAAGCTCTTTATCAGGTTAAGTTAATAACAAAAGTTTTTCTAATAAGAGTATTAAAATCCCTTAAATATTAAGCTTTAAAAATCCTAAATTTAAAGAGATTCATCTTCTATTTATAAAGTACAACACATGTATCTTACAATACAATTATTATAATTTAGACTCATCAAAAAAGTTTGTTCATACCAACTACTCATCTTTTATAACATTTTATATAGTACGATCAAAACATCGTATGGTATGAACTATATAAATTCATTCTAATTATTTAGGGTGATCCTTGGGATGGTCAACTTTATACATTGTCGATCATCCAGGACTGTGGACATTGTATACTACAATCAATATAAAAATTATGGATTTTGTTGGGTATAACCTCTAGGATGACCAATTTTATTCATGGGTAGTCATACAATATAAACTATATCATATAATATGATTTGTCATAATAATTATCCAAGATTTGATTGCCTAATATTGGGAGATTAATTAAGAAAGAATTTAACTAAGGCATACTATATGAACTAAATCATATTATACAATCAACATAGAATTAGTATCTTTCTTAACCTTTAGCAACAAGGGTTTTGACAGAGCACAATAGATTGTATATTATGAATTAAAGTTATACAATACGAAATAAAGTCATACAATATGAAGACAACATCATATAATATGATGAACTTAAGAAAAACTCTCTTAAAAATATTTTTCTCTTTCCCCTTGTGTGTGCAAGGTCACTAAGAAATGATATACACCTAAATACATGATGCGACTCAAGAAAAGAGAAAATACATAATAAAATGAAAGCTAATTATAACCCTAGTCTTCATAGTCTTAGGTTGATTAGAATTGCAAATGAACAGTGAAGTGATTTCCTGAAATATTAGTACACACAAACATACACTAACATATTATAGAAATAGGAGAAAGTAGTAATAACAACAATGATGTTTATTGTCATGAAAATCACAATGCTTGGATTAGGTTTTCCATAATCCCCCCCTTTTTAATGTTGGAAAATATTATTATTTTTGGATTTTTAAAAAGTTTCTTTCCTCTTAACTCCCCCTTAGATGAAAATCAATTATAAGAAAAAGAAGTATAATTTTTTTTATTTTAAATAATATGCAAATAACAATAATAAAAACAAACAAAAAAAAAAATACTACTTCCCCTTTAGACATCAAAAAAAGAGGGAAAATAACTTGAAAAAAAAAAAATTAAAAACAGAAATAAGAAATGCATAAAACAAACATACCCAAAATGACTACCAACTTAAGGTAAAGGAGAACTCTCATGGGAATTTTCCAAAATGTAATAAAATTACTCTATAAATAGAAAATACAAAATGAGACATGTGTTGACTTTATTCCAGCTAAAGCATTTACATTCTAAAGTTTTCACAACCATCATAACATCTTCACTAGCTAAATTCTTTTACATAAATAAAGATCTAATTGAAGAATTATAATTATCGGGAAACATAAACTTTTTAGACTGCTAGCATGAAATATATCAAATAGAATATTACTATAAAAGTGATGAATGAATAACCATGATTTTCCAAAATCAAGTATACAACATATTATGATACATAGGAATTTTCTAAGATTTAAAGATATACCAGAAAGAAATGCTAATTTAATTTGGGCACATTTTACATTTTTTATAAGCTTTTGACATACGTTACACATCTTTTGTTTTTGATACACTTAGTGCATCTTTTACTTTTGGCATCATTGTGCATCCTTTTATTTTGGGCTCATTTTATGCCTCTTTTAATTTTTTTTTTTAAATGCTTCCTTTCTAAATGTTTAAGAATTTAATTTGTAATGATTATCTTCCAAATATAAGAGAAGAGTAACTCACTCTCTTATATAGGGAGGAATAATCCACTAAGAAAACCTAGTATTTCTAATAAGAATAAATAGCCTAATTTATGAAAAATAATCAAGCTCATTTATCAAATTGCATATAATATTCATAATATAAAAAATGTAATTGAATTAAAATGTTTTCATTCAACCATCTCAACTCCGATTCTATTTAGATTTTCAAGTTCACACAAGGAATTAACTTATAAAGGAAATAAGAAAGGTTATGTTGATTCATGAATTTTTATCTTTTAAATTCTAATCATGTCAGCAATTTCTTATCCAACCTTCAAGCAAGAGTAGAAGTAATTTTTTTACATCCAGAAAAGAGCATTACAGTAAGAGTACATTGATATAGTATGATATAAGTCATACAATATGATTTAGTTCATACAATATGAGTTCAATTTATATAGTATGATCACAAAAAATAACATGTTACTCGACTAAAAATTTCTGAAGCAAATTGCACAGAAAACAACCCAATATTAAAAGAATTACAATAACCCAGTTGAAAGAAAAATAAAAACTTCTTGAAAGTGAAGAAATGAACATAAAGTAATTTTTTTTTAATTTAAAAGGATAATAATATAAGAGGTACTGGAAAGAAAAATGTGATACATAAACAAAACCACATGACACAAAAGGAAAAATAGACATAAAAAGGAAAGTACAAGCAAAACAAACTAGAATAGAGGCAGATCTTGATCGAAAGGTTGCTATGGAGGTGGTTGGAAGAATTGGGTAAATCTATCGTATTGCTGCTATATGGTAGTGAATTATTGTTGGATATATTCAAATTCCTCCCTGAACCAACTCATATCATTATCATGTTGGGTTTGTTGTTGCTCCAGGCAAATCTCAAGTCTATCAAATTGTTGAATCAACTCCTTATATGGGTAGTGGAGAGGCCATGGTGCAGGTGCAGGGTGAGCTATAGTGGTAGCATCCCCTTCTTCATCACACATAGGGTCTTCTAGCTTCTATTCCATATGAAAAAGCATACGAAAGGAGGCATCCAAGAAGAAGATTGGAGTGTGGCCAGGAGGACCATGATATGTGATATATTATTTATCTAAGATATACCCAATCAGATGTCCTAGAGTCTCCTAGTGGTTAGGAGTTGAATAAAAGTGAGGTTTTTGATGTAATTAATTAGCATTTAGGCTTCATCCATTTGGATGTATAACAATATAAAGTAGGTGATAATTAATAGTAGATTAGTGATGTTTATTCAATATCTATATTTAGGGATTACATATATTCTTAAAAGATACTAGATAACTCTAACATTTTGATTTAGAGTGTGAACCAAGGGTATAAGAGAAGCATTTCTTTGCAGGAGATTTATAACACTCCAGTCAAAATTAGATCTGGAGGCCATGCCAAACAGTCTATTTCCTTGGGTGTTTAGCTGAAGATGAATTCCTATGTCCTCTTTAGTTATTATAACATTTTAACATGTAACATGGGAAGACATTACATAGGCATCCCCATTTATCCTAAGATTTAAATGGAACTCGTAAAAGATTTAAGAGTGGAAAGGATTGGCTAATGTTAAAAGAAATTAAAGTTCAGTGGAATTGAAGAGGTTAATTATCAAAAAGTTAAAGGCCTATTGATTAAGAAGCCTGAAAGGTCTGATCTTGTCTCTATGAATTTGCACCAGGCAGCTTCATCAGAAGCTATAAGAAAGCGATCATCATAGGGTTGCAAGAGGATGAAACACCCTAGGTTTAGAGACTATGCTTTACACTACTAGCCATTTCATATATTAAGAATGTAAGGAGGATTAGAATGATTTTGTGAAGAGTTTGAGTGGATTGGGGCCTTTTAAATAGAATTCTAATGGATCATAATGTACGATCATGAGATTATACAGGGTTATTTTGAGAAATAAATTCAGCCAAATGATTAGTCAAAAAGGTTATCTGATCGTACAGTACAGTTAGACATCGTATGAGATGATTAGAGACAGGGAGATCATCCTGAGGAGTTACGCAGTGCAACTTTTGACCAAACGGTTCATGCAATATGAATAAGTGCTCATAGAGAATGATCAATAATAAATGTCATCCCAACCAAAATGAATTAATCCCAATATGTATTAACACGTAGATCATCTAGAGAAACATGTTTTTTAATAGTATAATTTTAAATCATATATACAATCTAGACCATCTATTAAGATAATGGCTATAATTAAGGAAGTGTTGTGCAAATCATACAATATGAATGTGGTTAGTATAGTTTATTAGAAGATGAAAGTTTTTATTTGTAAGAAAATATAGTGAGGTTAAGTGAACTGATTTATGTGATGATCAGGACACAATAATTAGTAAAACAAATCAAAAAGAATAAAAACACACAAAATAATAAAATTAAAATAATAAATAATAAAATGAAAAATAAAATCACAAAAAAATATGAGATAATGAAAAGAAAAGATTAAAATATGTAAATATAAATAGACATAAGAAAAATAAAAAGAACAAAAATAGAAAGTGTCAATTTCAAGAATAAATATCGATCACATCTAATCTGGTTCTTAAGGTGCTGAATGTTTTCAAAAGCTAGTTGTTTTGTAAAGATATCATTAAATTGATTTTTAATGGCTATATGGTGTATCTCTATGTGTCCTTTTGTAATGTGGTCTCTAATGAAATTGTACCTTATGTCTATGTTCTTGATCCGAGAGTATTGGATTGAATTCTTTGAAATGTATATGACACTAGTGTTATTTTAATAGGATTATAATTGTACTAATAGGTAGTCCTAAATTTAGAATTTATTAATTTAATCAGAGGACTTGGTCCACAAAACTTCTAAAGGCTAAGCACTCATCTTCAATAGTTGACAAGGTAATTAAGTTCTATTTTCTACTAGATCAGGAGACTAAAGACAATCCTATGATTTGATATACTCTAAAAGTGTTTTTCCTATCAACTCAACATCCTGTAAAATCTAAATCAGAATATCCTATGATTTCAAAGGAGCTGTTATTCCTAGGACACCAGATTCTTTTGTCTTAGATTCTTAAGAGATATCTAAGAATTCACTTAATAGCAGTCAAGTCGGACTCTTTTGGATCAGCCTAAAATCTAGTATAGAGATAAACACTAAACATAATATCAGGTTTGTTAGCAGTCAGGTAAGGAAATAAACCAATTATTCCTTTATATTTTTTTATCAATAGATTTTCCATTTAAATCTTTATCTAACTAAATAATGGAACTCTTGGAGTGTTGATTGGCTTGACTTTATTTATTTCATATTTCTTAAGGATGCCCTAAAAATATTTGGACTATCTAAGAAAGGTTCCAACATCCTTTTACTTTATGCTAAATCCAAGAAATTATGTTAATTCTCCTAACATACTCATCTCAAACTCCTTACTCATTATTTTTTAAAATTCATCACAAAGGTGTTGCGACTCGAGCTCACAAGTTTTATGTCTTTTATGATAACAAACATCTTTATATCTCATAGTATTTTTCATTCTATATTTGTTTGTGTGTATACTAACATTTCAGGAATACCATGCAACATCAAACAATGAATCAGAGCTCAAGATTGGGTTGAATAAAGTTATGGTGTAAAGGGTATTTAATATCCATTTATGTAATTTTGATTTCTTAAGTCAAGTCTTGTAAGGGAATTTGCTTGCTTGGTGACCATGCATACACACTCAGTGGAGTGAGATCTAGTCATAACTAGAAGTCCAAGTTTTGAACTAATCAGATTGGATGATCCTTTATGATCTAGGAAAAGAGCTGCCTATGATAATTTAGGCCATGATTTAAGATTAAATTTTTATTCTAATCATCCTGGACAATCAATACAAATCATGCCTAAAATGATTTTGTGGTTAGGGGATTAATTATGGTTAAATTTTTCAATCAAATCATCCTGGATGATTTGTATATCATACAGGACGATGTTAGCTGACATACTTGATTTTCTTAAATCATGCAAGATGAAATACCATAATTTTTCTTCTAATCATCCAGGATGATCCACAATATCGTCAAGGAAGATCCATATAAATTTGTATTAATCATCCTTGAATATACTGATATCATCCAGGACTATCAGGTTAAATTCTACACATTATACTGGACAATCCTACAATTGTCTAAGATGATTTTTGGCACCGAAATTGAGTTTTTAGGGTTTTGTAAAGCCCACCTTTTTAGTGCATCATACGAGACGATCCTACGATCATCCAAGATGATATTTGTAATGGAATTGAGTTTTAGGGTTTTTAGAAATCCTCTTTTTAAGAACATCATACTGGACGATCATACGATCTCCTTGGACGATTTTTATTTCCAAGTTTAATTTTTAGGGTTTTTCAAAAGCCCTATATTTAATCTTTTTTAAGGCACTTCATAAGTGTCTTTGGCAGCCATTGAAGCTTCGTTCTTTTGGTGAAAACTTGAAGAGAGAACTTGAAAGGGAAAGTGAATAGGGTGGAGTTTTAGAGAGGGAGAAGATCATTGGAGGGGGTTTCATGGGAGTGTGAAGGGGGTTTCACACAGTTGCTCCGATAAGCTTGCACCTTAGAATTGTCGGATTCAAGGTTAGTGTTGAGGAAAGTTTTGGGAAGAAGAATATCTCTTTTGAATCAAAGGACGCGACTACTCTGCCGCACCGGTGAGGGCGGAAGTGATTTTTTAAGGGATTCTCTGCTAGATATGAGGTTTAAAGGAGATTCACAAAAGATTCAGTGCAATACTCAAAGGGTGCCTCCAAGGAGTGGATGTAGGTCAAGTTGGACGGAACTACTATAAATTTTTGTTTGTTCTTTCTTATTGCTTTTCTGCATTTACTTTTTGCATATTAACTTTTGTGGTCATTTTTAGTTTGGTTTACAATCGTGATTTTTGTTTAAGAATTTATTTTAAAACACCAATTCACGCTTCCTCTTGGTTAGCCTCGAGACTAGTTCATGAGGGCTTTATATCCTTGACAAAATTTAAAGTGGCATCAAAGTGGTTTTCATAAAATTAAGTTTGAAAATTGTTTGAATTTTGATGAATACCTAAATTTTGTAATCATAATATTATGGAAGATTATTCAATCACCCGACCACCTTTATTTGAAATTATTACTTTTGATTTTTAAAAAAATTGCATGTCTACTTTCTTTCAATCAATTGATTACCAAATGTGGAAAATGATTTTAACTAATTATTCTATACCGTCATGTGTTATATAAGGAATTAAATATTATATTCCTTCTAATCAATGGAGTAGGGAAGAACAAATCAACGGTCAATTAAATGCTAAATCTTTAAAATATTTTTTATGTGCTTTAAATTCTGAAGATTTTATGTCAGTATCCACGTGCACTATGGGCAAGGAAATTTGGGATAACTTACACACTATATAAGAAGGCAATAGTGAGATCAAGCAATTAAGGTTGATCTTTTTAATGCATGATTATTAACTATTTTTCGTGAAACCTTATGAGATGATCTTAGAAATATATACTAGGTTTATTCAAATTTTGAAATCATTACATGCTTTAGGTAAAGAATTTTCAAACTTTTTAAAAATTAATAAAATTCTATATTGTCTACTTGATAAGTTTGATGCCAAAATTATTGTTATTTGTGAATCAAAAAATTTAAATTAATATTTTTTTGATAATTTGATTAGCTCTCTCATTGCCTAAGAGCAAAGTTTGGGTCAAAGAGTTTTGGATGCAGGTGAAAAGATAGTGCTAAAATCTGAAGAAATAAAGAAAAGTAGCTTAATTGGTGAGGAAAGCGATGAGTTAACAAGCAAATTAGAAAGCCCACTAAAGCCCAAGCGTAAGCATCAATAAGAATGTAATAAAGGTAAAAATAGTAAGAATGTTAAGATTTTTTCTTATGTTATTTGATTTGAATGTAGGAAACCTTGACATAAGAAAATCAGTGCCCTAATTAGAGAACTCTTCTTGCAAAAGAAAAGGGGTTTGTCCCATTGTTACTCTCCTACCTCTTGGAGTGCTGGGAGTAATGAGGAGGTTATGGATGGGCATCTTGACATTAGTGGATGGTGATTAAGTGCTACTGGCTATATTTCATATGCTCTGGTAATCTGGGTATTCCGAACTATTTCTTGTTTCTCTGTTCTGCTGGGGGGACCTGTGATCCTCTGGATAATATTTCAAAAGCTATGGTTTTTTCCTTATCTATTTTGTGGGATGTTTGGTGGTATGATGTGGGGTTGTTTCTGTATATCCTGGACTGTTCTAATGGAATTTCTTGGCTGTGCTGGAGGACCTTTTCTGTGATGGTTTTGGTTGGTAACTTGAGTAGGATTGAGAGACTCGTGGTCTTTCCTAATGAGGCTTATTTTTATGATAGTTTTTTTAGCTCTTTTAGTCATCTTCCTAAGACTGGCTTTGCTAGTTCTTGTGTGGTTGTCCTCCTTCCATCCTATAATTTACTGTTTGGAGCTATCTTGGATATCAATTCTTTCTTTATCTCTCACCTATGCTTTGATAGTGAGACCTATTATTTGTGCTGCCGGAACACTTCTAGTGGGATGGAGTGGATTGGTTGTACTCTTAGCTCTTATGATATGATTTTAGAGACTGGTTTCAATTGGGTCATTTTTATCAATTTTTTCCTTTCTTACTTCTTTTCTCAAATGTATTTTGCTATTATTCTTTTTTGGCGTAGTTGTCCTATTTGTTGTTTCTCTTTTTTGCAGAGGATGTTGATCAGGAATGACTTCATTTTTGGTAGAAAGACTGAGCGTTATTGCTATCTTTTGATCTTTCTTTTTTGGATACTTGTCTATAGCATCAGTAGATTGTTACTAGGGTTCCTTGTAATTTTTGATAGTGGAGACAATTGGCTCTTAGGTTTTATTTATCTTTATTTTGTAGCTCAATTGAACAGTAGTGAGCATATGGTTTCATTTATGGACTCTGTAACCTATTTTTTATATTAACGCATAGGCCCTTCCATGGGTTTTAACCAAAAATAAAAATAAAATAAAAAAAATAAAATAAAAAAAAGAAAAAAAGAAAGGGTAAAGCTAAGCAAATTGTAAAAAGAGCAAATAATGAAAAGTAAAAAAATATCTCAGGTAGACCTAGCTTCTAAATCTTCAGACCAAGAGCAAGATGATGTTTATATCCTTGTTTGTGTATGCATATTTTTTGTTTGTTGTATTTTATTTATTTTCTATATTTTCTTTGGGTTTATTTTTTTTCCTTTTTATTACGTTAAAATTTTAAATTTATCTTTACTTTTCTTTTTGTGATGTTTTCTCTGATCAACACACACATATCACTTTTTTTATTTTCAATATACTTTAGAAAATCAAATCTTTTTTAAAGATTATTTTTTCTAAAAATTAAAATTTTACCTCCTATTTTTCTTGAATTTTAATGTAAGTTATGGTTGACTTCTCTAAAAATAGTCAAAAGAAGGAAACTCGCGATGTTGTCTCTCTTTCTCTTTTATTAAAAAGGTTATTTTACTTTTGAATCAAAATCTTCATCATATTATAAATTAAATTTTGAAATTGAACTTTTTCATCTCCCTACATTTTGGCTATCGCATAAGAATCTTTGGCAATTTGTTGAATCCACCTTATATTTGATTGAAAAAAAGTGGCAAATGACACCAAATCAAAAGATGTACAATGATGGCAAATTGAGAAAGGTACACAAAGTGTATCAAAAATTAAAAGATGCGCAAAGTGCGCCAAACAACTCACAAGAGGAATAAAATGAGGCCACAAAAATAAGCTTACTTTTCTTGAACTTCTTAAGTCTTAAGAAAACCATTTTTCAATTGATATCGGTACTTGAGTTTGAAAATCATGATTTTTTATTCAAAATTTTTTGCATTAATCTTATATTAGATATATTTCATGAAAGGAGTTTTGAAAAGATTAATGTTTCTTTTTCTAATTTTTTCTTTGACTTAGATATTGGATTAAAAAGTTTTTGAGCCTTCAAAAGAACTTGAGCTTGGATTAACAATTTTTGAATTTCTAACCTTTCTGGGTTATGAGTTGTCAATACATTCCTTACTAAGTTTTTGAATAAAATCAAGAGGTAACTTTCTCATTTCAAGAAAATTTGAATTTTTAAACTAGTTCTTCTAAAAACATCTTCTTCACCATATCAGGGATAGTTTTTATGTTTTGTTTGTCAGTTTTTTTATAATTTTAGTTTTTTGTGCTCCTCTTCTTCTTGATAATGTCAAAGGGAGAGAATGTAATGTTGTTTTTATATTTGTTTTAGTTTATTTCTTTGTTTTACTTATTTTATTTTAAAATAAAAAAAATATTAAAAAATGGAGGAAAATTTTATCTACCCCTATTTTTAATTTTTTTATCTAAGTGAGGGGCTGTTTAAGAGAAAATGCTTTTAGTTTGCAACTTCATCAGTAACATTTCCCATCATCAAAAAGGGGGAGATTGTTGCAACTCATGATCACGAGTTTTATGTTTGATGATAACAAACATCTTTATGTCTCATAGTATTTTTCATTCTATATTTATTTTATGTATACTAACATTTCAGGAATACCATGCAATGTCAAACAATGAATCAGAGCTCAAGATTGGGTTGAATAAGGTTATGCTGTAAAGGATCTGTAATATTCATTGATGTAATATTGATTTCTTAAGTCAAGTCCTGTAAGGGAGTTTGCTTGCTTGGTGACCATGCACACACACTCAGGGGAGTGAGATCTAGTCATAATTAGAAGTTCAAGTTTTGAACTAATTGTTCTGGATGATTTTGGATCATCCAGGATGATCCTTTATGATCTTTGAAAATAGCCACCAATGATAATTTAGCCAAGGATTTAAGATTAAATTTTAGTTTTAATTTTCCCGTATGATCATATCATCCTGGATAATCAATATAATCATGCCTAAGTTAATCATGAGATTAGAGGATTAATTATGGTTAAAATTTTCAATTGAATCATCTTGGATGATCTGTATATAGAACAGGATGATATTAGCCGACATACTTGATTTTCTTAAATCATGCAAGATGAAATACCATAATTTTTCTTATAATCTTCCAGGATGATCCACAATATCATCCAGGATAATCTGTATAAATTTGTACCCATCATCTTGGACTATCCTGCGATCATCCAGGATGATTTTCAGCACCGAAATTGAGTTTTTAGGGTTTTCTAAAGCCCTCTTTTTCAGCATATTATATGAGATGGTCATGTGATCATCCTCGATGATATTTGGCACCATAATTGAGTTTTAGGGTTTTCTAAAACCCTCTTTTAAGCACATCATACTGGACAATCATACTATCATCTTGGATGATTTATGCTGCCAAGTTTAATTGTTAGTGTTTACAAAAGCTCTCTATTTAAGCTTTGTCAAGGCACTTGGTTAGAGATTTTGGCAGTGAATGAAGCTTCATTCTTCTGGAGAAAACTTAAAGAGAGAACTTGAAATGGAGAGAGGAGGGTGGAGTTTGAGAGAGGGAGAAGATCCTTGGAGTGGGTTTCAAGGGAGTGTGGATGGGGTTTCACATAGTTGCTCCGGTAAGCTTGCACCTTAGTACTATTGATTTCAAGGTTCATCTTGAGGGAAGTTTTGGAAAGAAGAAGATCTCTTTGGAGTCAAAGGACCTAGCTACTCCCCACACTGGGGAAGGTGGAAGTGATTTTGTAAGGGCTTCTCCGCCTAGCTGTGGGGGTCAAAGGAGAGTCTCTAAAGTTTTAGTGTAATACTCGGAGGGTGGCTCCAAGGAGTGGTTGTAGGTTAAGATAGATCGAACCAATATAAATTTTTTATTATTCTTTCTTACTGCTTTTCTGCAATTACTTTTTGCATATTAAGTTTTGTGGTTATTTTTTATTTAGTTTATAATCATGATTTTTATTTAAGAAATTTTTTTAAAACACTAATTCACCCCCTCTCAGTTAGCATCGGGACTAGTTCATAAGGGCTTAACATCCTTGACGAACTTTCAAAAGGTTTTTATCAAAGGATCTAAAGAAAATATCATAAATATAAATTTGGATATTGAGTAGTTCATTTCTTACCTTTTTCAAAAATAGAGTGGTGTCTATGCTCCCCTTAATAAAGGTTTTTTCTAGTAGGAATATGCTTACCATTCATACCATACACTAGGCACTTGTTTGATCTATATAATACCTTTTTAATTTAAACAAATGATTAGAAAATTATGATTTTTTTAAATCCTGGGGGTTGTTCAACATACACATCTTCCTTTATAACCTCATTCAAAAAGGTACTTTTGATATCTGTTTGGTACAGTTTGAGTCCCTTAAAACATGCACAGACTAGTAATAGCCTAATGACTTCTAATCTAGCTATAGTGAAAAAATTCTCTTTAAAGTCATTCCCTTCAATTTGGTTCTACCCTTTAACAACTAATCTTACTTTATTTCTCACCACTATACTAGAACTATTGATTTTTTTTTTTTTAACACATTTAGTTCCAACAACACTCTAGTTCTTAGTCTTTTAACTTGTTCCCAAAAATCATTTCTCACAAATTGATTTAATTCTTCTTATATGGCTAGGATCTAGAATTTATCAAATAGGACTTAATTTATATTGGTTGGTTTAGTCATTGAGATGAAGGTAGAGTGGTTTTATTTTTTTTAAGTTGTTGCCTAGTTCTAACACCTTCAGATGGGTCTCCTATGATCAGTTTTTTAAAACGACTTGAAGAATATTTCCATTCTATAATTAGTGTGTTTTTAGGTTGTACCCTTTCCTTCAAATTTTTAGATTTTAATTCTTGTGTAATTTCTATAGCCTCTTCTTCTTTTACCCTAAACCATATAAAATTATCAGATTTATCAAATATAATATGATTGATCTCCTCTACTACCAGTATTCTTTTATTAAAATCCTATAGGATAACCTAGGAATACTCCTTTATCAGGTTTTGGGTCAAACTTTCTTAGTAGAGATTTCCCAATATTCAAAATGAATACTCTACATACAAAGATATGAAGGTGAGAGAGATTAGGTGTCCTACCCTTAAAGATTTCATACGGTGTCTTATTTTTATTGGATTAAACACTAACCCTAGTAAGAATATAACAGGTTGTATTCAACTAACATAGCTCTAGTGGTTTCTACTTGGATCCTATTCTTTCTTTCAGCAACCCCATTCTGCTGAGGGGTTTTACGAGTTGAAAAATTATGATCTATCCCTTACTCCTTATAGTAATATTAAAATTTTTCATTCCTAAATTCTCTATGAATCACTTTGAATTTTCTAAATTTCATAACATGGTTTCCTTTGAATCTTAATAGAGAATTATCTAAATTTCTTGAATGATTCACTTTATTAGATAGGAATCTAACCCAAATAAACCTCGAATACTCATCAATAATTACATACCCTACAACTTTCCCTCATAGGCTTGAAGTACTAACAAGTCCAAAGAGATCCATGAGAAGGAATTCTCAGGGCATGCTAGTTTAATGTCTTTTATTGAGTGAAAGGAGGATTTAACTTGTTTTCTTAATTAATAGACATCACATAGGTGGTCCTTAGTAAACTCTAATTTTGGAATTCCTCTCACTAAGTCCTTTTCGGTAATTTTCCTAAGGTTTTTCATGCTTGCATGACACAATCTGTTATGCCAAAATCAGTATTCATCAGCAATAATTTTTTAGGAAAAAAGTATTAGGCTCAACCTAGTTTAAATCAAACATATAAACATTATTAATTCTATTTTCTTGTAACATAATATTTCCATTCAAGCTAATCATACAACTTATAGACAAAAATTTATTGCTAAATCCTTTATCACAAAGTTGGCTAATGGTAAGAAAATATATTTTAAGCCATCTACTAGTAATATATTTTCAAAAATTATTTTTTTTAGTTGCTAATTATATATGATCTCACCACTCTACTGGTGGTGTTATCTCCAAGTGTAACATTGCCTCCTGCCCTAGCCTCCATGAAAATGAATTGATTTGCTTCTCTAGTTATATGCTTTGAACATCCTCTATCCAGGTACCGCATTCTCTCATGAGACCTTCTATGAGAGTATCCCAACAGAGTTATCAGATGTTTGGTTTGGTAACCTAAACAAGTTTGGGTTCCATCTTATGGAAAGAAGAATGAAATGTAAGCATGCTATACTATGAATTTCAAAAAATTTCTCTCCACACCAAATGTGTTTTATGTTGAATGGTGCATGTGTGGGAGATATGTCCTACCATGCCATAAGAAAAAAATCTAATACCAGGAAATGGATTTACTAATATATTTAGGTTATGGTGCCTCTTCCTAGGTTTGAGTGATGTATGTTGAGGTGATGGATTTTGTAACTATCTAATTATCGGTGGCTTTTTATTTTCCTTAAAAATAGTTAATTTATCTTGTAAAAACTTATTTTCACTTTCAAGAATTGAATATTATACTTTCAATATATGCTCCCTATTATTTAATTAACATGCAAGAGTTTCTAATTCCTAGAAGCATTTTTTAATTCAGCATGTTATATTTTCAAGGTATTATTCTCAGTAGTAAATTCAGAATGCTTCTGGTTAAAAACATCAAATTTATCAAACAAAACATGTGATTACTATCTAGACTGGAATGATCTTTTCTTAGGCAGTCATGCTCTTTCCTGAAGTAGAAGGGTAAGCATGTAATTTTTTTTAGAAACATTGAATAATTTATCATAAGTAAGGTCACATACCTCATGTTAATCAAAGTGATCTTGATGATCATCTTTCATTAAGCATAGGTTGGTTACCTCCTATTTTTCTTAAGTTTCAAAAGAGTTTGATGTTGATCCTGCCTAAAAAGTGTTTTGAGTCCTCTGCTCACTCTTCTTAAATTTACCTTTTTCTGCACCCTTATCCTTTCTTGGGTGAGCTTTAAAAATTAGGCAATAAGAATTTAAGTACCATGGCTTCCTGTATTCAAAGCATATAACATAAATTTTTTTTTTATATATAATTTTTACTTTTCTTAAATTTATTCCATTGTTGATGATGTTTTTGCTTTTTCTTTAAAAAACTCTTGATTTATGTAGTCATTAGTACAATGTCATCATCATCTTATCCAGAGAGTCACTATCAAAATCATTAGCCTTTAAGGCTACCATATTCTCTTTTCTTTCTTCACCTACATCAAGCTACCTTTGACTCACTCCTAGCTTATAGGCAATGAGTGATACAAGTAAGTTGTCAACGGAATAAACATTTAGATCTTTAGATTAAATTAAGACATTGATTTTATGTATCATAGGAAGAAGGTAAAATTCGAAGAATTTTGTTAACTTTTTCATAATTTGTAAGCTCTCTTCCTAAGGCATGCAGGGAAGTAATAATCTGAGTAAATTTAATATTTAATTCAAAAATAGATTCACTAGGTTTCATATAAAAAATTTTATAATCATTAAGAAGAATATTTAACCTAGAATATTTCACTTCATTTATTAGTTCATATGTTTTGCACGGTTTATCCAAAATCTCCTTACTAGTAGTGTAAGTGAAAACATGTATGTAATCTTCATGTTTTAAAGAAAAAAAAAAATAGTTCAAATATTTGGCATTCAGCTGGGCTAAATCTCTATCATATATACTCCATTTGGAAAAATAAATTTTATTTTTAATGCCATTTATTAAACGTGAAGGTATAGACAAAACTTCCTAAATTAACATCCATATGTGATAGTCAATTGATTAAAAAAAGGTGGACATATAAATTTTTTAAAAAAGCAAAGGGAATATTATTAAAGAGAGGTTGTGAAGTGATTAAATATCATTCTACAGCATTATGATTACCAATGTTATCCATATATTCTTTTTTAAAAAGTTTTCTAAGACTTTATTTATGAATCTTGGTTTAATACCACATGAAAGTTCATGAGGATTGTTAAACCTTCCCGAACTATCCTGAGGCAAACCAAGAGTGGGAGAGAGTGAATTGGATTTTATAAAAATTTCTTGAGGGAGAAAGAAAATATTTTTTAATATTTTAAAATGAACAATTTTATTCCATAATATAAATGCAAAACTAATTTTCAAAAATAATTAAAATTAGATATTTCAATCACACAATAAATATGAAAGTCAAATGCGATAAAATAAATAGAAAGAACACACAAGAATTATAGTAGTTCAATCAACTTGGCCTATATCTGCTCCCCGTAAACCTCCTTTTTAAGAATTGCACTAAAATTAGTCTCTTTTTTTGCACCTATAGTAAGGCGCATAAGCCCTTACAAAATATTTGCACCAACCAGGTGAGGTAGAGTACCTTGAATGCTTTGACTCCCTTCTAGAGTATGGAGAGAACCTAAAAATCCTTTTACTCCCTCCTGGAGTAGGTAGAGAACCTTGGAATCATTTTACTCCCTCCTGGAGCAGGAAGATAATCTTGGACCTGATGCTAATGAAAGCCTCCCCAGAGACACCAAGGAACTAAGGAAGAAGCTTGAAGAAGATGGTGAAAACCTTACATGAAGCAAACTTTGTGAATCCCTCACAACTCCCCCAAAAAGGATTTCTCAATCTCAAAGCTCTCCTCTCTTCATTTTGTAAGCTCTATCTTAGGCAAACTCAATAGCCAAAGATATTCTAATAGTGTATTAGAAATCCTTAAATAATGTACTTCAAAAAAATCCTAAATTTCAAGAGATCAATCTTTTATTTGTATAATATGATACACGTATCATATAGTATAATCAGTGTAATTCAGACTCTTTTAATAAGATAATTCAGATGAACATCACATCTTTTATAACATTTTATATTGTACGATTAAAACATCATTTGGAACAAAATATAGAAATTCCTTTTGTTCATTTAGGATGATCCTTGAGATAGCCAACTTAATATATTATCGATCATCCAGAACTATGGACATCATTTAGTATGATTAGTATAAAAATAATGAATTTCTTCTTGTATGATCTATGGGATGACCAATTTTATGCACGGGTAATCATACAAAATGAACTATATCATATAGTATGATTGGTCAAAATAATTATCCATAATTTGATTTCCTGGTATCAAGAGATTAATTAAAATAATTTTAATTACGATGTACAATACAAACCAAATTGTACTATATGATCAACACAAAATAAGTATCTTTCTTAACCTGTGGCGGCTAAGGTTTTGACAGAGCATAATAGTTCTTATAATACAAATTAAAATCGTATAGTATGAAATAAGGTCATATAGTATAAAGACAACATTGTATAGCATGACGTACCTAAAGATAACTCTCTTAAAAATATTTTTCTCTCTCCCCCTATATGTGTGCAAGGTTACTTAACAAAAATATTCATCAAAATATGTGATATGAATCAAGAAAGGAAAAATATTGAATAAAATAAAAATGAATGGTATCCCTAGTCTCTATTTTGAGCTAATCAAAATTTCAAGTGAACAGTGGAGTGATTTCTTGAAATGTTAGTTCCCACAAATATAAAATAAAATATCATAGAAATAAGAGAAAGTAGCAACAACCATAATAATGTTTGTTATCATCAAAGTTATAGTGCTTGGATAAGGTTTGCAACATAGATTTACACAATCTAAAAGCACACCCAATCAAGGAAAAAGGTGAGGAGAAGACTAAAGCCAAAAATGGGAAATAAAGGATGGAAAATGCATTTTAGAACTTTCTTCTAGTTCTAGACATAAACTTTTTAAAGTGCTTTAATCCTTGGGACCAGTGGAAGGCTTTCCAAGAAGGAGAATGACAGATCTTAGTTCAAAAAAGTTTGAGAGGGGTTCTTCCCCTTTAGTTCCTTAAAGTATTCCTACTATTACATGTATATCTACAACATGATGATTCTTAGAGGTTACTTAATGAGGGGACTCATGTTTAATGAGTATCTCAGATTATTGTCTTCAGATTATAGACTTAGGCTTTGGAAGAAGATTCAGGGATATCTTCTAGTTCTTATTGACGATTATCAACTTTTGTTGATTCTTTGTTATCTTAGTTATTTTCTTAGCTTCCTTTTCTTTCTTTTAGTTTTATATTTGTTTTATATAATTACTTTAATTGAGTATGAGATTTATACTAGTTCTTATTTTTTAACCGGTTGGGAACTCTGGGATACTAATCAACCTTTTAGGTTGTTTTATTTATTTGGTATCCCCTCCACCCCAAGGGTTTTTAAATTGGAAATAGTAGGGTCTTATTTCAATTATGGTAATTCTAGTTTAACAAATATGTTTTCAATAAGGTTTCTTTCCATGTTGGAGCTAGAAACCATTTGCTTTTTCTTTCTGTTTTTGTTTGTAATTATTTCTATTACATTTTAATGCAATTTTGCATTATCTCTCAAAAAAACTAGCCTAAGAACTCAACATTTGGTGAAATAATGAATTTTTTATGAATTTTGGAATTTCTGCTATTTAATTTTAATTTTTAATTAAATTTGACTAAAATTGAATAGCGGGATGCATTTCATAAGCACAGTGTGCCACATAGCCATGGTCTGGGACTTGATCTGATGTTTGGATTGTTGGATAAAACATAATGTCCGGCACGGTCCTGAGACGTCTGACCGTGCTCGCTTTCATAATGTCTCAGATTGAGCCAAATTCAATAGTTCAAAATTGAATTGAAACTTCAATAAGCCATAAGTTTCAAAATACTCATCCAAATTTGATGAAATTTTAAACACAGATTTATAGAAACCTAATTTTCCAACACCAGAAGTTTGGAGGCATGATGTGTTATAGATTTCTTATAGTTTCAAATTAAATTGTTAGAGAAAAGTCAAGATATCGTAAAATCCTGTTTATGGATTTAAATGATCTTGGGCTTGTTCGAAAGGTATTAGAATTCCCTACATCCTTCGTCAAGGGTCTAAAAGCTTTTGACGGTTGGAACAAGTTCTACTACAATAATTATCCTCTCTCTCTGTCTCTCTCTCTCTCTTCTCAATTTGGGCTATCAAGAATTTCAACAACCACTCTAAAGGCCGGAGGGGCCTTATTTATAGATAAAGAGCTTAAGTGGTGGAAAGGATTGGATAAGAACTATTGGTCCTGAAGATTTTGGAAGAGAGTGAATTAGGCCAAGGCTTTGAATTGAGTAGACCATCATTCTACCTCCTAATGATAGCCTAGGCTTAATTAGAGAAAGAGGGAAGTTTTATGGTATTTCTAAGTATATATTCCAGCCACCAAATGCATGAGGAGACGGATTTATTACGTGGCTTTGAATTTCCAAGGTGGCAAAGCCACCTCAACATGCAAATTGACTTGTTTGACCACTTTAAATGTCCATGTTGACTGTTTAACCACATTGACTGGTCAAACCTTTCAAAAAGTTTAATGTGGCATGCAAGATGACATGGGATGGGTCGTTAGTTTGCTTGGAAAGATTATCCAGCCATGGGATTAGAATCTGAATGGATATATATATGATTTTGAGGGGGTTTGACCAAGTCAAAGTTAATTGACTTGGTTAATTAGCCATGACTTAACTCTAAACAAGTTTGAATAGGTTTAAATCATTTTTTTGAATTGGATTTGAGAGCTTGAATGGCTATGTTTAGTAAAATGGGTTGAATTAATCCATTTAGGCCTTAAAGTGTTATTTAAAAACCTAGGCTAACATGGTCAAGAAGATTGGCCTAGAGTTTGTGTTTAACCACAATGGGTTTGATTTGATATTTTGAATATTTTATGGGTGATCTCAAGGTTTAGGAAGGTCATTTGGGTCAAAATGACCTATTTGACCCTAAAAGGGCATTTGGGTCAACTCTAGTTAACTTGGTCAACTAGTTTTACCCAGGGGCTGGGATTGGGTCCAACAGGTTTGGTTTTATGTTTTAAAACTGTTGGAAGTGGTTCCAAGCAATTTGGAGATCATTTGATTTGAAATAGGTATTCAAACCTTTAAGGGGTATTTTGGTCATTTTGACCCCTAGTAAATTAGGTGTCAAATTTGGTCCACCAAAAATATAGTTTGAAGTTTAACAAATCAAGATTAAGGGTCTAGAAGAAATTAGAATCTTTGGAGAAAGCTCTAATGTTAGAATCCACTAAGTGACTGGTCCAATGGCATAGGCCATAAATATTTAAAGGTTTGACAGCCTTTGAATATGGACTAAGTGAAGGATACTAGAGAGACTTGATAGATGCATTCTTAATTCAAAAGCTCTAGACCTGTACAAACATGCTTCAATAAGACATCTGAATAGAATCGCTTCAGACCACTGTCCCATAATTTTGAAGCTTTTTGAACTTCCTCCTTCGGGCAGCAGGATTCAAAGATTTGAAGATGTATGGATTTCTTATAAAGCAGCAGCTACAGTTGTTAAAAATTCCTGGGCTAAACCAGTGAGGGGAAATGACATGGAAGCTCTAAACAAAAGGCTAAGAAGAGTTTTAAATGCTTTATTTTTCTGGAGTAAAGCCAAACATCAAAAGCTTGAAGAATTGAAAAAGAAGCTGAAGAAGGAGATTAAACAATTGCAATTAGAGGAGGCTTCGGAGCAACAGTTTCCAATCAGCAAAGGTTTGATCATTAGAAACAAAATTTCTGAATTTAATTCTACCCTTGCTAGACTAAATACTTGGTGGAAACAAAGGGCCAAAGCTAAATGGTTCAAAGATGGTGATTTAAACTCTTCATTCTTCCATGCTTATGCTAATGGAAGGAGGAATTTCAACATGATTAGGCAGCTGAAAAATGAAGAGGGAGACTTAATTGAGGATCTTGCCAGCATTAGGGAATGTTTTGCTCTATTTTTTAAAGAAAAATGGAAGAAAAGGGATTGTAGATTAACCAATTGGCCAGATATCATTTACTGTCTAAACCAGGAAGATAGAAAAGTTCTGGAATCAGACTTTACTCAACGTGAATTAGAGGTGGTAATAAATGAGCTCGGTAGCAACATTGCACCTGGAATGGATGGGAACACCTATTCTTTCTTCAAAGCCTATTGGGATATTATAAAAAATGATGTATGGAAAGCAATTCTTCATTGCTTCATATCTGGTAAAAATGTCTTCTTCATGGAAGGAAACTTTGGTAATTCTCATCCCTAAAATCAACAACCCTCTTTCTCCTTCCAATTTCAGGCCTATAAGCCTTTGTATGTCCATATACAAGTTAGTTGCTAAAATCCTTTTAAATAGACTTATGAAAGTCATTCATGCACTAATATCAGAAGAACAAATAACATTTATCAAAGGAAGAGCCATTTCTGATCATGTTCTCCTGGTTCAAGAATTTTTTCATAAATTTAGATTTTCTAAATCTAAAAGAGGTATGGTGGCTGCAAAGCTAGATATGGAACAAGCATACGATAATATGGCTTGGGATACTCTCAAACAGATATTGGAATTATTTGGATTTCCCATTAAACTCTCTAACTTGTTAATGGATTGTGTCACTAATCCTATCTTCATGATTCAAGTGAATGGTGTAATCTTGGATAGAATTGTTGGGAAAAGTGGCTTTAGACAAGGAAGCCCTTTATCCCCATATCTCTTCATTCTATGCTCTCAATTACTTTCCAATGCCTTTAAATTCAAATGAAATAATTTGGGTTTGAAGATTGCTCCCTTGGCTCCAAGAATATCTCACTTACTATATGCTGTTGACATCTTAATTTTCTCAAACACTAAAGAAGAAAATATCAAGAAGATTAAGAAGATAATGGAGAACTACTGTTGCTGGACAGGGCAAATCATCAACATCAACAAGTCTTCTTTAATTTTCAGCAGAAATACTTGCAGAAGGAGGAAAAAAAGGATTTCTAGGCTTTTGGGAATCAAAGAAGCAAAGGATTTCTGTTATCTGGGGATCAAATTAACACAAAGAAGGCTGTCAGCAATAGACTTTTCGCATATCCTGGAGAAAGCGACCAACAAAATGAGCATATGGGGAAAAAAATTCATTTCCACGGCAGGTAAAATTACACTCATCAAATCTGTTATTCAAGCTTTACATGTCTATTACTCTACTTTATCTTTGGTACCAATATCGTTACTCAAAAAACTGGACAAAATTTGTAGAGACTTCCTTTGGAATAAAGGTGATGGAAATAATGGTTTACACTATGTAGCTTGGAAAGATTTATGCAAGCCATTAAAACTTGGAGGTATGGGCATACAATCTGCAGTTGAATCAGTGGAACCTCTAAGAGCTAAATTGGTTTGGAAATTCTATAATGAACCCAACTCTTTACTCTCCATATCCATTTATGCAAAACATGGCAACAAATTTTACATACGGTGAGAAGTCAAAACCCATCTCCTACTTGGAAAATGTATCTTAGTGGAGCAAATGCTTTAAAACAAATAGTGAAATGGAATATTAAAGATGGAGTATCTATAAATATCATGAAGGATATTTGGTTATTGGATAGAAAATTGGAATGTTGGCCAACTTTTATTTCTATTTATATAGATAACATTTCCAATCTATCTAACTTCGTCACGGGAGGAACATGGAATGCTGAAGCTGAGAAAATATTTTGGGATTGATTTAGTCAATCTAATTTGTAACCTGAAAATTGAAAATGGTATTCTTGAAGATAAATTGGAACTACTAAAGTCTCATTCAGGTTTTACATTATCTGCAATGGTAAAAAATGCTAAATCTGAGAAAATGGAGATTGACTTACATTGGATTAATGGATGGAGCTGCCTAAAAAAGCTTAAATTAAATCCACGGGTATATCACTTTTGGTGGAGACTTCAAAAGAATGCTCTACCAACCAGGGACTTCTTGAATCAGAGAAAACTGGTTGTTGGCAACCTTTGTCCTAGAGGGTGTCATTTAGTAGAAGATGCCAATCACATAGCAGCAAACTGTTTCAAATTAAAATTGCTTATCAAAAAGGCTAATAGCTGGGGATTTGAGATACCTTCTCTCCTGGATTTGAATGAAGTTCTTTCTTTTTTGAAAGACAAGAGTTTTAATAACTCTTTTATAAAAAATCTATATTGCTCTTTAATCTTTACATCCTGGAAGAGTAGGAATGCTCTTATTCATGAAGGTAAAGAAATGGATGATGGATTTATTGTGACTAATGCAATTACTTATGCATCTACTTCATTCTCTTATATACATTCGGACCACTGGAATGCCAACCAGCACATGCTGACTCCTTCTTCTTGGCATCCCCCTCCACCCAGATGGATCAAAATAAACATAGATGCATCTTTACATTGCTCTTACAAAGCTGGAATAGGTGGAATCTTGAGAGATCATAAAGGCAGAATGCTTTTGGCCTACGGATTCTCACTAGTTCATTGGGATATTGGAAAACTAGAATGGTTGGCTGTTCGATCTATGGGCAACATCATTGATGATTGGAAACTCAAATCTAAAGGCATAATAGTGGAAGGAGACAACTATAATGTTTTGGAACATTTTAAAATTTTGTCTAATCTGAACAAGAGGCGATTGAATAAATCTTCTAAAGAAGACTTGGACTTCCTCAACAACTTTGAGGTAATTTTATTCAAGTATGTTAGTAGAGATTGTAATAAGGTAGCCCATTGGTGTGCTAACCATGCTTTAATTAGCAACTTTACGTGGGATACTCTAGAAGTTAATAAGGTTCCTGCTACCTTTTTTTCTTTGTTAAAGGAGGAAAGTGATAGATCCTCTATCACTTAGTTTCTTGTTTGTCTTTTTTTTAATGCAAATTATGCAGTTTCTCAAAAAAAAAAGTATATGGACTAAGTTTCTAATGTTAGGGACCTCAAAATAGGCTCAAATTTGGAGGGTTTCCTCTAGAGACATTTCATATCAATATGCAATGAATAGACTCTGAATCAGAGATCATTTGAGTAGAGTTTGAAGTGGTTTTAAAAAATCCCAGAAAAAGGCTTTCACGATAGGGCCTTTGAACCATAGATTTTGGTCTAGATTTTTGGATTTGAATTTGGTTTTGAGTTTAAAGGATTAGATTTGAATTCTCCAAAACATTTATAATCATTTGAGTGATCACAAAATGGTTGGATTTGATTGAAGCTAGACCAGAGGCAGGATCAACTTTTGAACTAGAGTTTGGGAAAAGTCTTAGTGACCCCATACAAAAATGAGATCAACAAATAGACCCCTAATATTTGTACTAGAATGAAGTTCTAGTGCACATATTGGCATTGAATGAATTCAAAAGTCAAATCTAGTGCATTGATCCTAAGGGAAGGAAAAGGTCTATTTCTATGGAATCGAGGTTTAAAATTATAATTGGGATGTACCACCAAGGGTGCACTCTACCACTAACGAATCTAATCCTAAGGGAAGGAAAAATCTATCCCTAAAGGAAAATAAGGCCTGGATGATCATATAGGAAGGAAGGATTCTTGACTACAAAGGATTGAATTTTAATTTGATACTAGGGTAGTTCCACAAAGGGGCGTACTCTACCACTAGTAGATCTAATCCTAAGGGAGGAAAAGAAAGAACCTAGCCTTAAGGAAAAGGAAAATGAATGATCATAAATGAATGAAGCATTCCTAACTAGAGAGGATCAAATTTAGAATTTTGATACTAGGGTAGTGTCATGAGGGGCATACTCTACCACTAGTGGATCTTATCCTAAGGAAATAACTTAACCTTAAGGAAATGAAGAGTAAATCCAGAGAATTAAAACTGAAATTAAAACTAGGGAGTCTAATCCTAAGGGAAAGAGAACACCTAACCCTAAGGAGAAGAAAACTGGATGATCTCATGGGAAGGAAGCATTTCTTCCCATAAAAGATCATGTCAGGAATTTGAATCTAAGATAGTGCCATGGAGGTTGTGCTCCATCACTAGAAGATCTAGTCCTAAGGGAGGAAAAGAAAGAAAACTTAACCATAAGAAAAAGAAGATTAAATATGGGGAATTGAAATTAAAATTGAAATTAGGGAGTCTAATCATAGGGGAAAGACAACACTTAACCCTAAGGAGAAGAAAGTTGGATGATCTCATGGGAAGGAAGTATTGCTTCCCATAAAAAGTTAGGTCAAGAATTTGAATCTAGGATGGTTCCATGGAGGGTGTGCTCCATCACTAGAAGATCAAATCATAAGGAGAAAAAGCACGATGACTCACATTTGTCCTTAAAGAAAAGAGGATTTGAGGAACTTGTGGGAAGGAAGTATTGCTTCCCATAGAAGATCAGATATCAATTTTGAAACTAAGATGGTGCCATAGAGGGCATGATCTATCACTAGTGGATTTAATCCTAAGGAGAGAAAGTATGATGACTCACATCTAACCTCAATGAATAGAAAATGAGAAGATATTACTGGAAGGAAGCATTGCTTCCCATAAAAGATATGATCTAAAATTTAAATTTTGGATGGTGCCATAGAGGGCGTACTCCGTCACTAGAGGGTGATCTTGTGGAGAGGAAACTTTCTCTACACCAATGATCAATTATGGAATTTAAAACTATGATGGTGTCATAGAGGACGTGCTCCAACACTAGTGGTTCTAATCCTAAGAAAGGAAGGACACGGAATCACACCTAACCATAAGGAAAAGAAAGCTAGAAGATCTAGTGGGAAGTAAGTATTGCTTCCCACAGAAGATTAGATTTTAAATTTGAAACTAGGATGGTGCCACAGAGGGCGTACTCCCTCACTAGTGGATCTAATCCTAAAGAAAGGAAGCACATGGATTCAGACCTAACCTTAAGGAATAGAAAGTTGGGTAATCTTGTGGGAAGGAAGCATTGCTTCCCACAAAGGATTGAATTTGAAATTTGAAACTAGAAAGGTGCCACAAAGGGCGTGTTCCATCACTAGTGGATCTAATCCTAAGGAAAGGAAGCACGGGGACTCACACCAAACCTTAAAGGAAGAGAAAATTGGATGAGCATGTGTGAAGGAAGCATTGCTTCTTATAGAGGATCAGATGTGATATTTGAAACTAGGATGGTGTCACAGAGGGCGTGATCCATCACTAGTGGATCTAATCCTAAGTAAAAGAAGCATAAGGACTCACACCTAACCTTAAAGGAAGAGAAAGTTCGATGATTATGTGGGAAGGAAGCATTGCTTCCCACAGAGGATGAGATTTAAATTTGAAACTAGGATGGTTCCACAAAGGGCATGCTCCATCACTTTTGGATCTAATCCTAAGGAAGGGAAGCATAGGGACTCACACCTAACCTTAAGGAAAAGAGAAAGCTTGATGATAATGTTAGAAAGAAGCATTGCTTCCCATAGAGGATCGAATTTGAAATTTGAAACTAAGATTGTGTAATAGAGGGCGTGCTCCATCACTAGTGGATCTAATCCTAAGGAAAGGAAGCACCGGGACTCACACCTATCCTTAAAAGACTAGAAGGTGAATGAACTATGGTGAGGCCTAGTAGGATTAAATCCACCACTAGTTAGTTAAGATCTTAGGAGGTAGGAAGCACAAGGTCTCACATCTACTCCTAAAAGATAAAAATTATTTTGGGTTTTCAATGTCTAACCTAGCTAGAAAGCATAGGGACTCACATCTAACTAGAGGAACTAGCTAAGGTGATAGTCTACCTAAACCTATAAGGATTTTGGTAAAAACTATCTAACCCAAATTTAATGCTAGGAAGGTGCCATGAGGGGATTTCTCTACCACTAGTAAATCTAATCCTGAGGAAAGGAAGCACGGGGACTCACACCTATCCTTAAAAGTTTAAAGAATTTTTATTTTGGTTTTGAATTGGATGTGACTTATGAATTTTGGATTTTGATTGAATTTGTTGTGATTTAAGATTGATTGAAATTTTGATTTTAGAAAGAGATCTGAATTTGGAAGGTTATGAATTTGAATTTATAGAATTTTTAATTTAAACATATTTTTTTATGTTGAATTTGATAGACATATGATATAGTACATCTTGAAGAGTCACCCTGATGTTTGAAAATATTGAGTGGCATCTTTCAGGGTTGATTAGTTAATGTTTAAGATTTTCTCAAAGATCAACTCTATAAGAAGAGGACATTCTTATATTGGTTCAAAATCCTCCACCGATCTATCAGTAGGCTAAGATAGGCATCCAAAAAGCATAGGCCAAGTCTCCTACTTATAAGGTTCTAAGTCGTACTATCTTATCACCAGCCTAAACCACTTTGGATTTGTATAAGTTTGAGTTTTACTGAGCCTTAAAGAAGATGCTAAAAAAGGTCTTGAGCTCCTCCAATTGGAAACGAGCACTCTATTCAGTCATGACTTGATTTCAAACAATAATTCCCAGCATTATAAAATACTCTTCTAGTGGGCTGGATCTAGGAACCGATATAGAGTGTATTTTTATAGAGAAGTCATTAAGGAAAAGATGCTTATTGTGCAAAGACTCCCACATATTCCTCAAGGACAAATAGAACAAATTCAAAAGTATAGTGAAAAGTTGGTTAACTCAAACTAACCTTATAATGTTTAATGATTTAGGTTTTATTGACCCAGACCAAGTTTCATATAAACTAAACTGGGATCTCCCTTATATGAATTTGAAATAAAATCAATTTCAAAAATGATTTAAGTCAGAAGTAGAAATTTTATCTTTTCTATTCTCTTGTATGAGAATTTTCTATCTAATAGACAATCAATTCATGATGGAGAATCTTTATTCAAGATTTTTCAAAGTCAAGCAATTAAGATTGAATGAGTCTCTTGAGATTTAAGGACTTAAAAGAAGGGAGCCTCTTTATTTTTATTGGTGGCATACATTGCGTATCTTTTGAATATTGGTGCACTTCATGCATTTCTTAATTTTTGGCGCATTCACACATCTTTTTTTTGTGAATTAGCACTTCTTTTCTATGTATGACGCATTTACAAATCTTTTAATTTCAATTAATTTTGACAAGAGACTTTACTTTCTTTAAAATGTCAAATCTCAAGACTTCTTTTTGAATGCTGGGATTATATCTCAAGTATTTGAGAAGAAAAATCATTCTCTTATACAAAGAAGAATAACCCTCAAAATAAACCCAATATTTTGATGGGAATATCAACTTGACTTAGAAAAATCATTGAATAAATTCAAAGCATGCAAGAGATGCCTATTAAGATAGAAAATAACAAGAAGGTTGAGAAAATCTTCATTTCTAAAGTCAACTTAAGTTTGATATTAATTTTAATTCAAAAGTTAATTCAACCCATAGAAGTGGTGGGAGGGAGGGGCATCTAAACATTTAATAGAGTCAACTTCAACTCTTTCTTGCTTAAGACTTAAGGTAGAGGTTAATTTCCCCTAAAAAATTTTGAATCAACTAGTCTTGAAAATTTAGACCCAGTACACTTGAGAAATTTATAAGTTTTCCTTAAAGGTTACAAGTCTAGGTGGCTAGACCCTTATCAATATGGAATTGAATTTCGATAACATCTTTAAAGGGAGAGACTGTTAAGAGGTTTGCACTATCCCTAAAAGATGTTGCATCATTTTAATTAAAAGATTTATCACGATGGGACCCCTTCAAAAATTAAATTTTGATGGTATCACTATTTGATTCAATCTTAGATTATTTTTCCTCTCTAGTTATTAGTGAGTTTGTAGTTAAGAGAGTTGTACCTCGAGTTATTTATATTGTGAATCTTATTTTAGGGAATAGAATTTTGATGATAGCAAACACTTCTATTTTCTCTACAACTACCTTGCCTACTAACATTTCAGGTCCACAAGATCAAACTGTAATTGAACTAGCTAAAGATTGGATAAATTAGGACTGAGTTAGTTTGTAATGTACGACATGAGTCTTTTAACTTTTTTTAAGTCCTTTGTAATAATGTGGGTCCTGATGCTAAGTAACCTTGCACACACACACGGGCAAAATTTTTTGACTGTTTTTTAGATTTTTTTTTTCTGATCACAACATCCGAGATGATCCAAATTTAGACTGGATGATTAGTTAAAAATAGAAACCCTAATTAGGGCATCCTAGTTAAGGTAGCTACAATTAAGAGCATTGTCCTGGACGATATTAGTATCGACCGGGACGATAGGCTCAAATAAGATAGAATTTGTCGCCAGATCTGTTTAAGTATCTTTTATTTTTGGACATCATCCTGGGCGATGCAGTACAATTATGCCTAAATTAATATAATAATTAAGGAAAGCAATTAAGATTTGATTGCTTGATCATATCTTCCTAGACGATCAAAGGATTGGTCAGGACAATTAGTTCATGAACCATAGTTTCTCCTAGATAATCAAACATTGGCATAGTTATATTCAGGTAGATGCTCTTGATGATATGTATTAAATTGATTTAATAGTCCAGGATAATCATGAGATAAACCTAGACAATAAAGTTATTTTTACTTCGTCTAGACATCCATTCAAGGTGATGGTCTAGATGATATTCAACTAATCATACTAAAAGTATAGGATGATATCCTATCATCCTAGATGATATAAACAAAAAACCTTTTGATCATCCCAAATCATCCTGGCTGATTAATCTAAATTTATACAGATCGTACATGATGATATTTATATCATCCTGGATGATAAAGTCAGTTTATTGCAATTAAGAGCTATTTTGAAGCTCTTCTATATAAGACATATTATTCTACCCAAGAGTGCATCTTTTGCTACTGTCTTGACCTGAGAGAGCCTAAAGGAGAGAGAGAGAGGATCTTGTAAGGGGGATCTTATGAGGGGTTTCATAAAGGTTGCTCAAAGCAAGGATCCAAGTCATCTTCTCTAATCGTTGTTTCTAATCCTTGGAGGTTTGATAGAGGTCTACTTCACCAATTGATTAAGGTTCTCTACCTACTTCAGGAGGAAGAAAAAGGAGTCAGGTTCTCTTCCTGCTTTAAGAGGAAGCAAAAGATTCAGGTTCTCTACCTGTTCGGGGTCAGTTGTGAGGAGGTTTGTAAAGGCTTCTCCACCTTACTGAGGAAGCAAAAGGAGTGTCTCTGAGTTTAGTGCATACCCGGAGGAGAAGTGTCGGGGAGTGGACATAGGTAAAGTTGACCAGACCACTATAAATATATGTATTCTTTATTACTTCATTTTATGTATTTAATTTTTGCACTTTGATTTTCTTTCTGGTGAACTTTAGTTTTGTTCAAGTTTGTGTTTTGATTGAGAAAATTTTAAAATACTCCCCCCCGCTTCTTGGTTAGGAATGGGCTTGTTTATAAGGGCTTAGCATCCTTATCGAACTTTTAAGTGGCATCAGAGCGGGATTCACAAAATTAAGTTTAAAAACTTTTTAAATTTTGATCTATGGCTAACTTTGGTAATTGTAATACTGTAGAAGGTTATTCTATTACTTGACTACATTTGTTTGATAATATTCCTTTTAATTTTTGGAAAACTTGCATTTCTGCATTTTTATAATTGATTGACTATCGCATGTGGATGTTTTTTAAAGAAGGTTATTCACCTCCATCTGGTAAAGTTAATGGAATTAATATTCCACTTTCTTTCACTGAATGGACTCTTAATGATTGGGATTTAGCTCAACTAAATGCAAAATTCTTGAACTATTTTTCCAGTGCTTTAAAATTAGAAGATTATATGCATGTTTTAACTTGTGCTACTAATAAAGAAATTTGGGATAGATTGTGTATTACTTATGGAGGAACCAATGAAGTTAAATAATCTAGGTTGAATATTTTATTGCATGACTATAAACTTTTTTGTATGAAACCTACTGAATCAATTTCTGACATGTATACTCGGTTTACTCAATTTGTCACTTCATTGCATATTTTAGGAAGAGAGCTAACTAACTATGAAAGAGTGAATAAAATTTTGAGATGTTTGCCTTCTTCTTTTGATGCTAATATCACTGTAATTACTAAATCTAAAGATTTGAATACTTATTTGATTGTTAACATACTTGGATTACTCTTTGCTTATGAGCAAGGGGTGAATCAAAGAAACCATGATGCAGGTGAGAAAAAGATAACTATTGCACTGAAGGCTAGCAACACGAACACTAATTCTTACAAGTATAAAAGTGATAATGTTTCCTTAATCACAAGGAAATTTAAAAACTTTCTAACGAAGACTCACAAGCACCATCAGAAATGGAACAAATGTAAGAGTAGCAAAAATTATAAAAATTCTTCTAATATTGTTTATTTTGAATGCAGAAATCCTGGACATGTTAAAGCTGATTGTCCTACACTTAAGGATTACCTAATAAAGGAGAAGGGTGAGGAAAAATCTAAGAACAGGAAGAACAAGAAGTGGTTCCAAAAGGCTTTTTGGGCAAATTTTGCATCTAACTTATATGAGACTGAAGCTGAAGAGGAGACAACAAATTTATGCTTGATGGGTGACCATCTTGGTCAGTTTGACCAAGAAGAGGTATATGAACCAACCTATGATAAATTAATCGAAGTTTGTGAGAACATTCATGCATCATATATTAAACTTAAGAAAACTCATGCTAGTCTAAACTTGGAATTCTCAAATTTACAAAAAAGCATGAAATTTTAAGTAAAGATCACAATCAAATTGATAGCAATCACATGTTATTACTTAATGAGTTTGATGAATTGAATAGAAAATATTATGAGTTAGTTATTAAGCATGATTCTTTGAAAGCAATCTACACCTCACTTGAATCTGATTTTAAAACATATATTGAAGAATCTGAGCATAGGGAGCTTATTTGAATGTTGATTCTGCTATTTTAGAGAGTGCTAACTCAAGATTTAAAGTTGAATTGAATGCACTTGAGAGAAATAGGAAAACACCCACACTTGATTTAAAGCTAATACCCAGGAAGAGGCAATATAACCCGAACAGATTAATAAATTCTTTTCCTGGTGTTAGATATTTTTTATGTAATATGCTATAACACATTTTACACACTTATAGTGTTCACCATAGTATATATTGGGTGTGGAGATCCAAATTGCATGATTCACAGTATAACACACATGCATTGCATTCTTCTTTTCATGAGAAGCGACCCAAACCTGTTTGAGTTCCTAAATCTGACATTTGATGACTTTATAGGTGTACGACCAAATACCTCATGAGAGCATGTGGAACTTGATTGGTGGAGGCTCGTGTCTCTTAATTGCATAAACTTGCTGCTTAATAAATTCTGATTTACATGTTTACTACTCTGTTGATTGTTGTTATTTTTTATTCTTTTTTGTTTTAGTTTTAAGTTAATTTTTAATTTTTGTTGTTATTTTATAGTTATTTCATTTCATTTCTTTTCTTTTTATTTATTAGTTTTTCTTATTTTTTGGTTATAGCTGAAATGATATTTTATGCCTTAGTTTTTGTTCTTGAAAATTTGTAGTCAATGTTTGACATCCCTAAATTAGTTAAAGGGAGAAACACCATTAATTGTTTCCCTCCCTCTAACCTCTTTAAGCGGTGTAATTTTCTTTTCTAAACAAAAGTCTATCTCAAATTAATAACTGGACTTTACGATTGAAATATTTTCTATCTTGTTATAGTAATTTAAAGATACACAAAGTGTATCAAAAATTAAAAGATACGCAAAGTGTTCTAATCAATTGATAAGTGGCATAAAATGAGCCCACAAAAAGCGACCTTCCCTCTCTTTAAAACCTTTAAATCTTAGAAAAATTCATGTGTCACTTGATATTTTCAAAGACTTGATTTCAAATTTCTTGATTGTTATAAATTACTTTGGTAAATTATTCTATAAGATTTTTTTTTCTAGAACCAAGTTTTGAACGGATCTCTTTTTCTTATCCAATTGGTTTTTTTTAAGTTAGGTCTTTTATTTTTGAAATAAAATTTTGCCCTGAGAGAAGTCTAAGCTAGGGTTAATCGGATCGGATATTGTACCATTTTTATATTTCAATGATGTTAACACATTGGTCTTACAAGTCTATAAATTAAATCACTTGGAGAATTTATCATATTCATGCCTTATTTAAAAATAAATAAATAAAAATAATTTAAAAAAAATATTTTCATTTCTTTTTGTCTTTTTTCACTACTTCTTCATTTTTTAATTTTATTTTTCACTGATATTTTTGTGTTTTTTGGGCTTTCTCTAATCATCTACATCCACTTCTTGAATTTCATTTTTTTCCATCATCCTAGACAATTTTTATATCATCCTGGATGATACATTCAATCCACTCCAAACCTTTCATCTAACGACTGATATATTTTCTCTGTTTATCATCATCCTGGATGAACATTATAGTCCTGGACGATCTGATCATATCCTGCTTTACTTTTTGGTGATCGGCCCAGACGATTCTCTTCATCCTGGATGGTGTTCTTTATCTTTCCTAAATTATTGGTAATCATCTTGTATAATCCACCTTTTCATCCTTGATGATACATGTGGCAATGCATTTAAAACCTTTAAATTTGATCAGTATGATCAATTATTGGTGATCATCCCGGACGATACACATATTTTTCTTGGACGAAACATGTGGCAATACTTTAAATGTTTTAAATTTGGCGGGTATGATCCAATATTATGCATCATCCTGGATGATCCACCTAACCGGCTAGGATGATCTTCTTTTTCAATGGTCGTCCAGCTTGATTCCTTGGGACGATCGCTTGTGTCTTATCATCCCGGATGATGTCTGATTGTCCTAGATGACTTTATTTCCTTTTTGACCAATTCTCCCATATGAAATTATTTCACCTGATCATCCTGGACAATTCTACAATCATCCTAGACGACCGGTTTGATTCTTTAAAAATTGAGACTCTCACATGATTTTTTTTTCACCCAAGCCTTTTACCTTCGTACTTGTACTCCTGGTTTCTCTATTTTCTTGATCATGGCTGGTGGAAAAAGGTCTCGCATGGCCTTTAGAAGCTCCTCGAGGGTAACTCTTGACCCCATTTCAACAAGGCAGATGACCAACCTGCCTATAAGAGGTACAAGATGGTTGGGATCATTATATCCTTGACTGTCAACCCTCACATCCTTTCCTATCCTATTCTTGACTTATTCACTCACACTTCCCTCCCTTTTCTCCTTGCCCTTACCATCCCATTCAATTTAGAGTTACTACTTAAATTCTTTGCTAGCCTTCGCATCAATTCATCCACTACTCTTCAGTCCTATGTGAATAGACATCCTGTCAAAATCAAACATCAATACTGTCAAGAACTCCTATATTTGTCCACCATAGGAGACAAACTCCATATCTTGTATCATGATCCTGACTATGACTAGGCTCTGGCCAATCACTTTTTGAGGAACATTAATGCTTCCAATCATATTGGAGAGTCTAGCAGCTTACTCAAAGATGCTAGGACAATCCAACATATCCTTCGTACCTCAGTTCTTCCAAAAGAAGGTGATCGCATTCATATCACTTTGGTCCTTTCAGTCACCACTTTCTACATCATGGACCACTATGAGTTTAATGCCACTCATTTGATTTTTTGATACATTGAGCACCTGAAGAGCCTCAAAGATCTACGATATAAGAGGAATCCCAATATTTCCTTAGCACATATCATTAACTATATCCTAGAATCCAAATACAACCTATAATATCCAGCCCCACCAAACTATCAACCTAACTTCTACTTAAACAACTCCTTCCACATTCTTCATAGTACTCATCCCCACTTGGTGCATGAGGAAGCTAAGGGAGCTGAGGAGGAGATGGCTCCTACACGTGCTCCGCACTTCCAATACTCACATCTAGATCAGTTGATAGAGCGATTTGACCGGTGGGAGACTCGCTTCAAGTCATACATTATTGCACAAGAGCAGCAACATGTGGAGGATGTTGCTCGCTTTGACTCTTTCATAGCTCAACAGCAGCACCAGCACGACCAGGATATGGCGTATTTTGGGGAGCAATATGCGACTCTTTCCAATTTCTTTTCACCCACACCACCACCACCTCCTTCAAATGATTAAGGGCCATCATTCTTTTAGTTTAGTTTTGTGATATTATATTATCTATATTGTAGTTTATTTTTTGTTTGCTAGTTTCTATTTTGTTTCTTTTTCTTTTCTTACCTCCTCCATTTTGTGATGTCAAAAGGGGAAGTAGTTTTACTATTTTATGTTATATTGTGATCGTTCTTTTTATGTTGATTAGTTGTACTATATTTGTCCCTTAGTAAAATATGAACTTCTTGATTCATGCTGTTTCAATTGAACTACTTTGATTGTTTAATTGTTTGCCATCTTTAAAAAGGGGGATATTATTACCAATCTGATTTCAAGGAATAGAATTTTGATGATAGCAAGCACTTAAATTTTCTCTATGATTTCCTTGCCTACTAACATTTTAGATCCACAAGATTAAATTGGAATTAAACCAGCTCAAGATTGGGAAAATTAGGATTGAGTTAGTTTGTAATGTATGACATATGTCTTTTACCTTTTCTTAAGTCCTTTGTAACAATGTGGGTCCTAATGCTAAGTAACCTTACTCACACACATTTGGGGGAAAATACTATTTTAGAGTTTTTTTGTTTCTAATCACATCATTCGGGATGATCCAAAAATTGGCCTGGATGATTAGCTAGAAATAGAAACCATAATTACGGCATCTTGGTTAATACATCCGCAATTAAGCAAATCATTCTAGATGATATTAGTATTGGCCAGGAAGATAGGCTCAAATCAGAAAGAATCTTCCACCAGATCTATTTAGGTATTTTTATTTTTGGACATAATCTATGATATCATCCTAGATAATGCAGTATAATTATGCCTAAATTAATCTGGTAATTAAGAAAAGCAATTAAGGTTTGGTTGCCTGGTCATATCATCCTGGACGATCAAAGGATCAGCTGGGATGATCACTTTAGAAACCTTAGTTGTTCCTAGATGATCAAACATTGGCTTGGTTCTAATCAAGGCAACGTTCTGGACGATATGTACTTAATTGAACTAATCCTGCGAGACAATCATGAGATCGCCTGGATGATCAAGTTATTTTTACATCGTCTAGGTATCCATTCAAGGCAATGGTTTGGACGATATTAAAAAGAATTGTACTAATCATAAAGGATGATATCCTATCATCCTGGATGATATGAAAAAAAAAAACCTTCTGATCATCCCAAATCATCGTGGTTGATTGATCTAAATTTGTACTGATCATGCAGGATGATATTTATCATCCTGGATGATAAAGTTAGTTTGTTGCAAATAAGAGTTATTCTGAAGCTCTTCTACATAAGACCTCTTATTCTACCCAATAGTGCATCCTTTATTGCTTTCTTGACCTAAGAGATCCTAGAGGAGAGGGAAAGAGAGAGAGGGAGAGAGAGAGAGAGAGAGAGAGAGAGAGAGAGAGAAAGAGAGAGGATCTTGTGAGGGGGAATTTGTGAGGGGTTTCACAAAGGTTGGTCCAAGAAAGGATCCAAATCATCTTCTCCAATCATCATCCCTAATCCTTGGAGATTGGAGAGAGGTCTACTTTAGCAATTAATCAAGGTTCTCTACCTGCTTCAGGAGTATGCATAAGGAGTCGGGTTCTCTTCCTACTTCAAGAGGAAGCGAAAGGAGTCGGGTTCTCTACCTCATCGGGGTCGGTGGAAAGGAGGTTTGTAAAGGCTTCTCTACCTTGTTGTGCGAGCAAAAAGAGAGTAACTGAGTTTAGTGCAATACCTGTAGGAGAGGCTCCAGGAAGTGGGCATAGGGCAAGTTGACTGATTCACTATAAATTTCTATTTTCTTTATTACTACTTTTCTTGCATTTAATTTCTGTACTTTGATTTTCTTTGCAGTGAACTTTTGTTTTATTTTAGTTCATATTTTGATTGAAAATTTTTAAAATACCAATTCACCCCCCCCCCACAGCCCCTCTCGATTATCCTTGGGCTTGTTTATAAGGGCTTAACATGCATCCTTATTGAACTTTCAATTTCTACAGCTCATCCTCTATATGATGTAGTGGGACAAGTATAAGCTTTCTCTAACATCCTATAATGGAGTGGAAGGGTCATAGCCTTCAACCAGGGGCCTATGACCTATTGTTAGTGATTGCTTAATTCGGGCTTGATTGACCTCTTATGTGTAGTGGTCAAAAGGGCACAGTGGAGATCATGTTACTCTTCTCACAGCCTCCCTTATTTGAGTAATAGGAGATGGCTAGAAATGGTTTCCATCGAGGGGGTACATGGAAGTAGCAATGAACTCTCAATTGGCATCAGATTTGACTTTCCTTAAGGCTTTAGACTCAACAACTTTTTTTAAGCCTTAACAACCTTCTTTCTAACCCTTCGAAACTAGTTATTCTTTTGTCTCTTGTCGATAAAAGGAGTGTTATAACTTAACCCAAATACAGATATAGATGACCTCTCATCCATTGTCTTTAGCTTCTGTTTCTTATCCTCCGGAGTAGAGGATACATTGGGTAAAGGAGTGGCAGCGAACTCCATTTTGAGATGGGGGAGTCAGCTCCTAACCATAAGATAACTTCCATCAACGGGAAATCATTTTTTTTTACCAGCAAATAGATCAATGATTTCTTCTCCATTAACTGATATTTATAAATTTCAAAACTCTACTCTAAATTGAATTGAACTAACACATATGATTTCTTCTATGTTCAAGTTCCTATCCATGGAGAAGATAAGTTTCCCAAACATTTAAGTTTGCCATTTTTTTTTTTTTTTGAGTTAAGGAAGTGAGTTGAATTTGTTTGATTTGAAATTGAATTTGAATTCTAAACTTAAATGATTTTTCTCTTAACTTTGAAACTCAACATACTGAATTCTCATTCAACAAGAGAGTTCACAAAGTTGAGGAGGAGATTTTAATAGTTGAGCTTAAGTCTTTCACTCCCTCAACTGATTTGGAGTAAAATGTCGAAGTCTGTATTTGACTGAAGGTTTGAATTTTGAAATTGAGATTGAAAGATCTTTTGCAAATTCTGAAACCTAACATGTGGAATTTCACTCCATTATGCAGGTTTACAAAATTTGCACGAAAATCTCAAAGATTAGGCTCGACTCTTTCATTCCATCAATTTATGTTTTATGAAATGTCAACACCTAAATTTGAGTTGGAAATTAGAATTGAACATGAAATTAAGAGGTTAAAATAAAATTTAAACTGAAGGTTAAAAATTGAATTTGGATTTATAGGTAAAATTAAATCCAAATTTAAGGTTGAAATTTGATTTAAGATTAAAGTTGAGATTGAATTCAAATTTGAGTCTGAAATCGATCGAATCTTCTTTAAATTTTGAAACACAACACATTGAGTTTCATTCAAATGTGCCCGTTTATAAAATTAACCTGAAGATCTGAAGAATTAGGCTTAACTTATTCACCTCATCGAGTGGTTTGGGAATGAAATGTCATAACCTAGATTTTGAGTATGTTTAAAAGAAGAGGATCTAAAATTCAAAAATGTGGATTTGAATTAGTTGATCTTGAATCATAAATTCATATTTAAACTTAATTGATTATTCTCAAATTTTGGAACTCAACATATTAAGTTTTCACTCAACATGACGGTTCAGAAAACTAATATGTGAATCTTGATAATTAGGTTTAACTCTTTCATCCCTCCAATAACTTGAGGTGGAAATGCCTAAACTCAAATTTTACTGGAGGAATTTCAATTTTGAAATTGAATTTGAAGAAAATTCGATTTGCATTGCATATGTCAAATCTCAATAGGGTGTTGTGTAAAGACATATGATAATGATGATTGACTTGGATTCAAATGATTTTGAAAGGGATTTGAAATTTTGAAAATATTGCAGAATCACCCCTTATTTTCCCTTATTTTTGAAACACAATATATTGAATTCATATTCAATATAAAGGTTTACAATGTTTGGGGGAAAATTATAAGGAGCTGACTTGACTCTTTAAACCTGACGAATGATTTAGGGATGAAATGTTAATGACTTCATTTCCCATGAAGATCAAAGTTTTGATTAAAGTTTGGAGCAGAGTTTTGCCTATTACCCATAGTGAATTATAAGAATTACAATTCAATGTGTAGTGACATAATATAGGGATTGTTTGAAATTTTAAAAAGTTTCGAATTCTACTTGAGGATTGAAACCTTGATTTTAATATTAAAGGATTTTCTATAATTTATGAAACTTAACATGCTTGTAAATTATTTTAGCATGCAAGCTTATAACACTTACTAGAGGGTTTGTAAAGTGTGGCTTGACTCTTTCGCTCTACCAATCAAATTGGAGGCAAAATGTGAAATCCTAATTTTGATAGAGGTTTCCTACGCTCACCTCTCTTTTGACATGTCTTAATTGATGTTGGCCACACTCACCCATGAAAAAATTATTAGAGCGACCAATTGAAAGAAAGGTAGTCAAAACTTCCGATACAACAAAATTTGAACCTCTATTAAAGATGGAGGGAGAGATTTATCCCCAGTGGAGTCACTATTTTTTGTTTGATTAAAAAATGTGTAGTTAGAGTTTTGAGAAAGATTAATTTTCTTTGAGAAAGTTTAATTTATGAAAATTTGAATATGAACACATCACTATGAATGATATATCACCTCAGTAGGCAAACATATGATTCTCTAAAGGGTTCAAATTTCAAAACTTTGAATTCATCATGATTATCATAGTCAAACTCAGGAAAGCATCACATATAACCCTGGAGGGTGAAAATGGTATTTTATCTAGTGTTTGACTATGCTAATTTGGATAAAGAGATCATTAATTTCATAATCAAACTCTTGATAAACTATAATACATATTCTTGGACAAAGAAGATATTATTTACTATCAATTATTAGAAAATAATGATAATGATCATTTTTTTTTTAAATGCAAATAGCAATTGGCATTAACGAAAAGGAAACTAGTTACAAGAGTAAGAGTCCTCACATTCCTTCATAATTAAACTAGATAATTTAGAAGGAATGTTGGCAAAAGAAAAACTATCAAAGTAAAAGTCATTGCTTAAAGCTAAAGTAGCACAACCATCCGCTACTTTATTACAATCTCTATGAGTATGATTAAAAAAAACTTATTAAAATCATTAAGGAAAATAAGATCTTTTGTTAGATTTTCCTCATACCTTGTAGTCGGATATAATTTGAACTTATTCAAAGAATTTTGAATGAAATTGATGATATTAATGTTATCACCTTCAATGATGACACCTTTTGCCTCAAGCATCCAAGGATGAATGAATTCCTTAAGGATTAACACAGCATCAAGCTCAAGTTTTGAAATATCCCAATGAATCTTCTTTTTGCCAAAAGCCAATAAGAGTCTTCCTTTATGGTCTCTAAAAATACCACCAATACCGGCTTGATTTGTTTTCAATAAGGATGCATCAATATTTATTTCGATCCAATCTAGTGGTGGAGGGTGCCAAGAATTTGAAAACTCCCTAAAGAGATTAGCACCCCAACTATCTAGATTAGGAAATAAACTTTGCTTTGCCAAAACAAGTACATTTGCTGCTACAAAAGAGCAAGAAGGAACTGAATTACCGTGAACTAATTGATTCCTATTTTTCCAAGATACAAAAACTGATGTAAGATAAATCTTCACCATATTAGGAAAACGAGAATTGAGCTTTCTTAATTCTTTAAGGCAATTATCAAGAGATTGAAACAAAGGAATTAAAAAATCCCCATTTCCTTATTCTGAAAATATTCTCTCTTAAGAATTTGCAATGAACTATTATATGCTCATAGTTCTCAATCACATGACATCCTCTTGGACATTGGTCATTAAGGATTAAATTTCTATATTTGAGAAATTCAAATGTTGGAATAGCAAATTTACTAAATCTCCACCAAAAAAGTTCAACTCATGGATTAAGCTTTATTTCTCTAATCCAATCAGTAAAATCACAATCACGTTCCTTGGATTAATATTTTAATGATTCTTCGTAAGCCATAATAGTTATCGTCTTACCATTATGATTAAAAATGGTTTCCAGATATTCTTCATCAGCTTCATGCTCAATTTTGACTTGTAGAATCATATGAATAAGGTCTTCATTAAAGAAAGTCTGCAGCAGATTTTTGTTCCAGGTTCCATTTTCCATGATAAACTTATCCAGATTCACGTCATTAAGTTCAATACAAGCAGCAAATGTTGGCCAAGAATATAAGCATTTGTCTAATAACCAAATGTCCTTCATCACATTAATCTTCCTTCCATTTACAACATTCCATTTGACAATGGGTTTGAGATACTTTCCACCATTAAGTAAAATTTTCCAAGTTGAAGATCCAATTTCCTTCTCTTCGAAAATATTATCACCATATTTAGTAATAATATTTCTATGTAAAAGATTATTGGGATGTTGTATAAATCTCCAAGCAAGTCTTGATCTAAGAGGTCCAATTCGTTGTACTGCTGAATGAATACCCAAGCCTCCTTCAGATTTTGGTTTACATAAAACATCCCATGCAACATAATGTAAACCTTTTTTCCCCCCACTTTTATGCCAAATGAAATCTTTGCAATATTGATCCACTTGATGCAAAATTTTCTTAGGAATCAATGAATGAGTTGATAGAAAACTTGGCAAAGTTAGAAGAGAAGATTTAACAAAAGTTATTTTACCCACCATAGAAAGTTGTTTGCAGCCCCAAGCATTCAACCTCTCTAGGATAGTATCTATCATTTGCTGAAAATCAAACGATCTGAGCCTTCTCAAAGCTATTTTAACACCCAGGTAATTTATCTCTTTCATCTCTTTGAAACCCAATTCCTTCTTAATATGTTTCTTCATATAAAGCTTAACCATTTTCCCAAATATGATCTGGGATTTGGAAGCATTAATATTCTATCCTGACCAACTGCAGAAATTGGAGATAATGATTTTTAGTTCATGAGCTGCTAATGAAGATGCTTTGGAAAATATTAATACATCATCTGGAAAAAAGAAGATGTGTTATTCTTTGATTTCTGGGTGTTAAACAAACTCCCAATTGATGGCCTCTTTGATTTATTGCAAGAGAAAGAAGTTGAAAACACATTATGAACAAATATGGAGATAGTGGGCAGCCTTGCCGAAGCCCACTTCCAGCTTTAATCCAATTGGAGAGTTTCCCATTTAAGATGATTGAGAATCTGACATTCATGACACATTCCATAATGACCTTGCAAATGGAAGTAGGGAATTTGTAAGTTTTTAAGACTTGAAGCAATGAAGGCCATTCCATATTATCAAAACCTTGTTCCATATCTAATTTTATAGCCATTAAATCTCTTGTCTTTAGAAGTCTTGAACTTGTTGAAGATTTCTTGAGAAAGTAAGCAATGATCGGACATGGATCTCCCTGACATGAAAGCAATCTGTTCTTCTGAGATTAATTTGGAGATACAGAGTTTTATTCTATTAACAAGCATGGTTGCAACCAATTTGTAGGAGGTTTGACATAAACTTATTGGTTTGAAATTTGAAGGAACAGTCGGATGCTTGATTTTGGGGATTAATACTATTAAAGTATCCTTCCAATCATCAATCATGTAACCAGATTTAAAGAATTTGTCTACTGCTCTCCAAGTTGAATCTTTTACAATATTCCAAAAATTTTGAAAAAAAACAGGCGAAACACCATCTAAGCCCGAAGATTTATTCCTTCCTTGCTGAAAGACAGCAGTTTTAAGCTCTTCTTCAGTGAAATCAGAGCTTAACAATTTAATGTCCAGATCATTGAGCTTTTTATCTTCAGGGAAATGAGGCCAATTATCTAAATTGCAGTTTTTAGAATACCATTTTTTCTCAAAGAATCGCTGAAAAACAGCTGAAATCTGCTCAACATCTTCTACCAATATATTCTCATCATTCTTGATTTGTCTAATAAGATTTCCATTTCTCTTTGCTAAAGCAAAATTGTGAAAGAAATTTGAGTTAACATCCCCTTCTTCATGCCATCTAACTTTGGCTCTTTGATTCCACCATGTAGATAGTCTTTTCAAGGTTATGTTGAAATCATTAACTTTAGATCTAAGTAATTTCAGTTTTTCATCTGATAGCCCACCAAGAGATGATTCCTCCAGCTGAAGATTAGAAATTTCAATTTTTAGCTCTTCTTTAAGAGAGTTGAGACATTTGCATTTGCTCCTACTCCAAAAGTAAAGAGACCTCAAAGATCTTTTAAGTTTCTTTTGTAGAATCTCCATATCATTTCCATAGTCACTTTTCCTCCAAGCATTAGAAACAATGCTTTTAGCAGCAGGATAAGAATTCCAGGTTTCTTCATATCAGATAAAATGAGACTTAAATTGAGAATCCATCAATTTGAAGGCTATTGGACAATGGTCTGAAGCAATTCTTGCCAGGTGTTTGACATGAGCCAAAGGAACTTCTTGGAGAGCAGCGGTATTGAGAAGACATCTATCAAGTCTTTCCCATATTCTCAAATTCCCTTCCTTGTTGTTGCACCAAGTATATTTAGGACCAATGGTACCTATATCATGAAAATCATTGTTAGTCATAAACATTTTCATTTCTTGAGTACCTTTAGAGAAAAGGAATCTCTTTCCCCCTCTCTTATCATCATTGGATAATAAACAATTGAAATCCCCTCCAATAATTGAAGGAATGTCTTCTATTGTTGCCTTTTCAATCATCTCCCAAAGATTCCTCCTTATCCGATAGTCTTTGTTTGCATATACAGTTCCCACCATCCAATTGCCAAATAGAGGAGATTTGAGCATGCCAATAATAGCTTGAGATGAGTGATCCAATACTTCAAAAGAAATTATGTTCTTGTTCCACAAAGTAATGATTCCACCTGAATTGCCTTCAGAAGGATGGTGAAAGAAGTCCCAATCTTTACCAATAACTTTATCAACATCAGTTCTATCAAGATTAGTGATTTTGGTTTCAACAAGACCAATAAAACAACCTTCATTATCTTTTACTATCTCCTTGAGATAGAGGGAAGCCTCCTTCTTATTGGCCCCCCTACAGTTCCAGAAATTAAGGGAAGTCATAGATGCTAAGGAGGGTGTACATCCCCACCTTTCTTTTTGTTTTTGTTCAATCCTCTTCTGCTCTTAAAGAGATTCTCAACGGGACCCAAATCTCTGATTTCTTTTGATAATTTTACTTTCCCTGATGTTATTTTGATTATATCTTCAGCTTAACCTGTAATAGCATCATTTGTTTTCAACAAATTTTGATTGTTTGAATTCTCCGGAGAAGCAAACTGAATAGCTTTTGGTACCAGAATTTTTGTTTGAATATGTTCCTCAACACTAGCATTTTCCAATATATCTTCCTTGATTGTTTCATCAAGTGTTTCTTCAAGAGCACTGAAATTGTTCTGTAGACATATATCAGAGTTGTTAAAGGTAATACCTCTAGTATCAGGATTTTGTTCAGCAACCATGCAATGTTCTTCAAAAATTTCTCCTTCTTCTAAGGTGGAATCAATCTGTATTGGGACATTATTCAGATTAACAGGTTTCCAAATTTTAGATTTATGATTTCTGATTTCAGAATTCTGTTTTGAAAAATTTTTAGTTCTGTCAAAACGTTTATTCTTGCGAAATTTGACCTGTATCCAAGGTCCTAATTCATCTTTTTCATTAGAAACCTCTTCTCTATGATTATTTCCATGCGTACCTTCAATCCAAACTCCTCTTGGAAGTTTTTTATCCAAGTCTATGCGAACACAGACTCTTGCATATTCCCTTTTACTCCACTTGAATGAGTTACCATCAAGATAAAGAGGAATTCCAATCATAGATGCAATTCTACATATATTTTGTTCATCCCAGCAGTGTAGTGGCAAACAAGGCATACGAATCCAGATAGGTGCTGACAGACCTTTAAGGGATTCAGGATCAAATGTTGGTGACCATTTATCCAATCCAATTATGACAATAAACCAAGGACCTCCTTCCATAATTTCTTCCACAGCTTCCGGTTTTGTAAAAGAACTGTTGACCTCATTATTCGAGGTTAATTTCCCCGGATTCAATTCTAGCACCTAGGTATTCGTAGCCTAGTATAGATGTCGCCTTTAGAATTCCCTTAGGTTGACACCTAATGACATAGCACGGACTCGACCTTTTATTCAACCTAAATCAAAATCAATTCAACATAAATTTTATTAAAGTTCAAACTGAACTCAAATTGACTCAACTTACTAATTTAATTTCAAACTCAACTCGTCTCGAACCCATTAAAACAAAATCAACTCGTCTCAAACCCACTACTTTAAGTTTAACTTTATGGAATAAATTTACTGTTAAATCACATCTTTAATTAATAACCTAAACTAAATAATCTTAACACCTTAAACTAATTAAATAAGAGTTTAAAATCCTATCCAAACTCCTCATCCCCCATGACCTCTCCCCCTTAGTTCACGAACTGCACTCAACACGATCAGCCTCCTCTCTCGAGTAAGGAGCTTCAGCCGATCTCCTCTCTATTGGAACGAACTGAAGACCTCAGCAGTTAACAAGCAATTCAAAAAATCCTAACTCCCCATGCATTGCAGTTCGCACGAACCAATCTCCCCTCTCCACTCTCTGCAATTCGCACAAATTCCAGATTTCCCTCTCAACCCGTGGCTCTCACCCTCTCTCAATTTTTGGAAAACTCCAATCAGAACCGTCCCTCAAGCTCTCATTCACGAAGCCCACTACCCCTTTAACTGCCCGAACGAAGCCCGTCGCCTCTGCTCCTTTGCTCTCTGGATTCGCGAGAACTAAACACCCAGTCCCTCTTCCATTCTATTCGCAAACTGCCCTCATTTGAACGAGAAGTCCATAGGCACAACAGCCCTCATTTGCACGAGAAGTCCCTAGGCACAACTCCAGGTCGCACAAAAAAGCCTTCTCATTCGCACAGAGCAAATCTCCCATTCGGTACCTTCTGATTCGCACGCCTTCTCTGTAGTTCCGAATCCCAACATCCACGATCTCCCTCTATGGATCGCGTGAGAAGCCCAGTTCGCTCTCTCCGGTTCGGTCCTCCCTGCAATTTTGAACAGCTTGTCTCTCTTACTCTCTCCGTTCATTCGCACATCACACAGAACAAACTGAAGCGCCAGCCCGCCTTCTTGCTCTCGGTTGGCACAGCACAGAGCCGACTCTCCTCCTCTGAAATTCGCTCCCCTCCAGATCGCACAACTGCCCGATCTCCACAGCCGTTCGCAAAACTCCCTCTCACACAGGATCCCAAACTCCCCCTTAACCCACACGAAAAGCCGAACTCCCGCTCTCTCTCTGATTTGCGAAGAACCCACGATCTCACTCAGAGAAACGAAATTCCGAAGCCCAGGAACGATCGCTTCCTCTCCAGTCCGTCTCCCTCAGCTATTCGCTAGTGCCAAAAAACTGAAATTCCCCTCACTGTATCTTTCTCTCTCGTGTGAAGCCCAAGTCGAGCCCCTCTTCTTCTCCGGCCTGCTCTTTCCCTCCTGTCGATTTCACCCTTAGGAAACCTATCGAGCCCTTGCAGCAGCAGCCATTGTCCGATCAAGCTCAAGGAAGCCAAACCAAAATCTCTGTCTTCTTTACTCATGTGGACAGCAAACTCAGGTAATCGGAGAAGTATTGAAGAGTTGTGGGAATTATTAGCTTAATATATAAATGACTTGTATATACTTACATATCAATTCTTCCCTTTTGACTATTTCTATAAATTCTATCGTAACGAAATGTTTTTTGTTTTGATTCCGGTGCCTGAGATTTACAAAGTTTTGTATATATATATATATATATTTTAAATTTTATATGCCTATTTGCATCCCATTTGATATATCTTAGACTTCAACAATACATGTAAATTACATATAAATGAAGTACGTTTATAGTTCCAATGCTTATCACTTTTAGATTCAAATAATTATAAAGAGAGAATTTTTATGCTGTTTCTAAAAGAAGTTTTGTAAAGGTTATGTTATACCATTTTTATCTGTTGTATGTTTTAAATCATAAGTTCATGAAGATTTATTGCAAAATATATAGATAGTGTTTGGAAGTTTTTATAAGCTTTGGAAGAAAATGCATATATTTGCTGTAATTTTTGCATCAAAATAAATGGATCTTTGGAAAGAATAAAGATGGAACTTTTGTTTGTTTTGGGAAGGTGATAATGTAAGGTTTATATGTAGTAATTCATATATGTTTTGAAAGAGGAAATAGTGAAGTTTTCCAAAAGTAAAGTGTATTGACTTTGAAAAGTAAATTTTGAGTTTTGGAGAGTGAAAGGTGTATGTCGGAATGCTAAGAATAACGAAAATGTGTTTGTATTAAGTAAAGCTTGAATGTGTGATCTTGATAAGTTAATTGTGTGTGTATGTGTATATGTCAAGAGAGGTTCATGTGTGCTTTGAGAGGATGAATTTTGAAAGTGAAAGGTTATTTTGAAAAGTGATGCTCGTGAAAAATAAAAAGTGATTTTTGGGAAAGAGGAATTGCATGTAAGTTTGAAAGAAGAAATGTATGTTTTGAAAATGTGTATTGAAACGTGATTTGCTTATATTTTGAAAAAGTGAAAGTGAAGTTTGTTTGTTGGTTAATAAAAAGTGATTTGATTTAAAAAGGTGTATTGTGTATAAGTTTGAAAGATGAAGTGTATGTTTAAAAGAAAATTATGTATTGAAAGATGATCTGCTTGTGTTTTGGAAAAGTGAAAGAGATTGTATGTATGTGATAAATGATTGTAGTGTATTTTGAAAAGTAAAATATGGGTGTCGAGAAAGGTGTCAAGTTTGACGTGAAAGGTGAAATCTATGTGTATTGAATATTAAAATGTTTAAAAGTATTTTGATAAAAGAAAAGTGTAGAGTATGATTTTGGGATGAGAGAAGTGTATAAGTGTGAAAGGTGAAGTGTTAGTTTTGTGAAAATTGTGTAAATTTGGAAAAGTGAAAGTGAATATTAGTAAAATATATAATTTGATTTCAAAAGTAAAGGTTCCAAAAGGCAAGCAACAAATCTGGTGTTCAAGCCCGAAGAAAGGTACTTCTTCTATGTTCAGTAAATTTCAATTATTTTATTATTATTTATTAAAAGTACCTCTAATCCCTGCTTCCTTGTTTTCTTCTCTATATTTGCATGAACTACAAGGAACGGTACCGGTCGAGGGAACAAAAGCACAAGGAGCTAAAGGCGTCAGTCACCGCTATCCAACCGGGTAGAGGTTCTACGGGCGGAACCACTGGGTCGTAGCCCCCGGTGACTGTGAGTATTTTTAAACTTACGAAACCTTTAGAGACCCCTTGATGTGGTGTGCGTAAACCATTCCCTTAGGTCCCTGTAGTAATTTCAATTTTATTAGGTTTACTTTTATTTGCTTTTAGATCCTTAAACCCCTTTTACACACGCTCAAAGTCCTAAGGGTTAGTAATAACAAAAATTTCACCCTATACAACAGTAGTGACACTTAAGGACAAAAATTAAGGACTGAGTCTTAGAAAACTTAGACTTAGGATGCATGCTCATTTTAGGATAGAAATATATAACATAGAAAACTTAGTGACACCTCACCTTAGGATTAGTGAATATTTTTAAATTAAAATTCAATCAATTAGAAAACTTTAACCAATAATTGACCTAGGACATATCAAAACCACATAACCTATTGCACACACTTAGATTGTTTTGCTAGGACAACCGACTCTAGTTTTAGGTTAGGCCGGTATTTATTTCTTTGTTGTTGTGTGACGGGCTTTTTCTCGAGTTTCATTGCATGCTGGTTGTAAAATGTTGGTGTGTTTATTTATTTATTTTTACTGCACTCTGTGTTGTGATTTAATTAACGATTAGATTACTTTTAGGTTAGGAATGAGCTGGACTTTTAATACGATTTTCTGCAGGTGGCCACACTCATGCAGGGCAGATGCAAAGGGGGTTAATTAATTAATAATAAATAAATGCTACAGGTGCTTTAGCTGTTTAGCCCCTAAATGAAGAAGAGTGTGGCCAAGTGTGGCTTAATAATTTAAATTCAATTGCATATATATAATTGCGTGGGATGATTTTTATTATAAATTGCTTAGGATAACCCTGCAGGTGGACTAGATTTTTCCTCCCTTTCTCTGAAATGAAATATAATGTAAATATAATATATCAAGATTCAATAAATGTGAAAGTCATTTTTGAAAGTGGGATATCACAACCAATTTGGAATCTAAAGAAAGGAGAATATACCTTAAAGGATTATTCTCTTTTATTTGGAAAGCCAAATTAGGATGATTCAATATCCAAATAGAAAAGAAAATACCCCTCTTAGGGATGAGTTTCTTTTCATTTAGATATTCAGAACCCGGCGGACCCGAGAAGCTCGTAGAAGAAGAAAAGATAGAATGAGAAGATTGAAGAAAGAAGATGAAGAAATAAAGATTCAAAGAACAATATATCCCAGTTCAAAAATCACTTGCGTCATTCTTAGGATTAGAATCCGGGTTTGTTGTCAGTGGTGCCCGGCCACTTTACTTTTCTGCAAATTCTAGGTGTAATATGGACTTTGGACATTGGATATTATAATTTTGGATTATTTAACTTGTTTGTTTATATTGTTTGTGCAGTAACTTTTTTAAGGGCCCTTGCATGTTGTGTTTTGTTTTAGCCTGGATTTGAATCGGAGAGATTTTTTTCGTAAGGGTACGCTCAAAATTCTTTTACTTGAAATTCTAATAAAATTTTTAGGCTCGCATAGTAACTCTAACGATCTAAGAAGTAAGCTCGGGACCACCGAGAGTCAGCATAAGCATATTAATATTTTCTCTTCCTTGTTAGGCACCTCCCCGCCTGCGGGTTCTGGCAGACCATTTGACCTATGAGGATGCAGTTCTGTCATGGGGAAGTTGTGCAATCTCTAGGAAAAAAACCTATTTTCTAAGCCTAATTTTAAAACTGCTTTATATTCATTTTATGCATTCGAGTCAATTATCATGCATTGCATTAGATACAAATTAAAAAGAGTCTAAAATATTAATTGCATTTCTAGACATTTTTCACCCTACATAAGTTGATGGGCCAATTAGGATCTGTCTTAGATGTCGGCTCTTAATTCCTTAAAACTTAAACAACGTCCCTACCCATCTTTCATAAGAGACTGGACACATGATTTTAAAGCACTTAGGTGGTTAGCTGGCTCCCAATCAGGCCGGGAATAAGTCCAGATTTGCAACTTCATTAGTTTAGGTTCGGGTCACTATTTTATAAGTACCCAAATTAGATTTGGTCTTGAGGCAGATTCTTTTTAGAATCTTAAGTCCCACCCTCCGGGAATATAAATCCCAAATTCTAATAAAATGTCAACTTAAATATAAATTTGCTCTAAAATATAAAGCCAACATAGGATAGATTGAGGTTGTCTCTGGGCCTTTCTCAGAAATCCCGACACCTCTACTTTTCTTCCTTGACCCGCTAAAAAATGTTTCAACATTGGACTTTCTTCTTGAAAAAATTCCTACTTTTGTTTCCTTGTCCTTTTACTTTGTACTCAAAAGGTATGGAAATCACTGCTTTAATTCGATGAGTTTCTTAGTACTTCTCTCCCTAGGAATGTAATTAACTATAAGGGCTTGCTCCATAGGGATTTGAGAACCCAAGACTAAAAATAAACCTTATTTTTATTCGTATAAAACAAGGGAAGAATCTTTGGGAACTAGAATTTTTAAAACCTTATTTCTAAATTTTGAATAGACTTGTAAGAATGTTATTATTATTTTCAGATAATAAATAATATTTACTTGTTATATTCAACTTTAGAAAATAATTGAATTTTATAAAATTCATTCCTCGCTTTGGATATCTTGAAGAATGTTATGTTTCGTTCTTTTAGATGAATATAATATTTTTCTTGTCATGTCTTAAATAAAGAAATGAATATTTTTTTTAAAAAAATGTATTTCTATTTTTAAACAAATTTTAATAGTTCATGTTCATCTTTTAAGAATGATATGTTATCTTTGAACTATGTTTGATTATAAAATATCAATTTTCAAAACCCTATTTTTGATATTGAATCCTTGTATGAATATTGTGTCAATCTCCTCGATATGTACTTTATTCTCAATGCACAGTATTCTTGATTACAGAAATGGAAGGGAAAATCAAATCTGCCGTGTGTGAGAACATTTTTCCCACAAGGTTCTTCTGGCGAACTCCGCTGGGGATAATCTTCCTCTCCATCTTTAGCATGTGTTTTATATCAACCTTTAAATCGGTAAGTATACTTGTGCTTGACATAGGTTTGTGAACTAATCCTTTCTTCACGCCAGTTCTTTTATTCATTTCATTCTTGGATTAATTTGGCCGTGTATCTAAAAAAAATTTAGAGTTATTATTTGGACCTCCGTTAGAAAATTAAGCGGGAAAGATCTTTTGTAGAACTTTTGTAAAGAATTTTCTGTGCTAATTCGAATGTTGCAAGTTACATTTTTCTTTGTAGCTTGAATGTTTGACTTTAGCACTGGGTCCAAAATTCTTTGCCCAATCTTTGTATAATGTATAGTTACTTCTTTTATTAACTTAATGTTTATTTGGATTGGGTCCAAATAATTTAAGTCTTCAAAAATTTTAAACTTCTGTGTCCTGCTAATAGTTGGCAGTTAATATATTATAACTTCGATATGTGGCTTGGACAAATCTCAAGAAAATTTGAGCTTTAGAATCAAAATTTTTCTCCCTAATCTAAACCAGTATATTATAAGTTAATTTTTTTTATAGCTTAATATAGTTGATAGGAACAGGGCCAAAAGCTCAAACCTTCAAATCAAAAATTTTTCTGCTTGTCCTAATAATATATTGTAGGTTACATGTTCTATTGTAGTTGATATGTTTGAAGGATAGATGTCAAGAATTTGATATATGCAAGATTTTTCAAGATTAAATTCAATTTACAATGAGAGAAAGTTTGAAGTAGTTCGAATAGAAGTTTAGCTTTAAAATAATTTTTTTAAGAGAAAATAGCAGGTTGATTTTTTAAAAAGAAATTTACCTTTATAATTCCTTAAATTGTAATTAAACTTCATGTGTGGTTGACTCCTCTAAATAATAAAGAATAAGACTATTTTATTACAATTGCCAAATGAAAAAGTGTGTTCCCTCCCTCCCTTCACTGGGTGGATTATAACGGCTGTAGATAAAGATATATTTAATCTCATTCCTTTGGAACCTTAAAGCACAAAGGTTTAGCTAATTTGCTAGGTCCTAGCAATCGCTGAATTAAAATTCCAAATATATTTTCAAATCTAATTCAACCATATTAATGTTTCTAATCTTAGGAATGAAATAATATTGGTTTGATATATATAAGTTTGAAAATATTTTGAATTCCTCATCTTTAAAGCTTTCTTGGTAGTTAGAATTTAAGATGCTTTTAAATCCTAATTTCTTAAGGGTAACTACATGGATACGACGATTGTTCCTCTACTATGTGGTTTAACTCTGATAGAAAATGATCTAGAGGCGTGCCGAATAAAGATAAAATGACCTAATCAAGTATTAAATTGCCTTAGTTTACCGTCTGAAGTTTTCTCTTATGGTAATAATATTTTAAAATCAAATTTTAGCTAGTTTACTCTTGGCTTTAATTACTCCATTTGGAAAACTCATGAGGAGTCTCTATTTAAAGATTGATCATCTTTTAATTATTTTCTTTGGTAAAAAACTATAGGATGATTCAAGGTTTTTTTATTATGGTTATCCATGATATGGTTAATATTCCCTCTATCATGTGATTTTCCATCAAAATAAATTGACATTTCTTGAATTGATACTAAGTTAGTCGACTTCATAACATCTTTAATGGTTTCCTTCTTCAGTAGTAATAAAAAAATTATCATATTTGGGTTCACCCATTATGATATCCATAAATAACTTCTTTTAAATTAAGATTTATATCAAATTGAAATTGGAGGAGGTGGAAGTTTTATTCATCTTTTTATCGTTATACATCTCATAAGCATCTTACGAGTTGATGAACTTATATTATAATTATCTCAACTAAGTTGTCTATTCATACTATAAAGATCGGGTCCAATTTGTAAATCAATCTTCCTTGTATAAGAGTGTTAATTTTTTTTTTAACTCTTATACTTGGAAGATGATTTTACAACTGAAATAATCTTTTCAAGATTTAAATAAAGGAAGCCTTTAAAAAAAAAAAGGTGAAGAAGAAAAAGAAAAGAAAAGAAAAAAGAGACACATTCATTAAATGTGTAGCAAAAAAAAAAAAAAATGGCTTCCCTTTTCAAATCTTGAATATCATAGGACCTATTCATCCTTTAGTATTTTTAACACTTGACTTTGAGAATTCAAAATTTTTATTCATGATGTTCTATTAGATGTAAATTATATATATCATATAAAAGATTTGGAAATGATGAATTTTTACTTCCAATTTGATTCTCTTTTGATATAATTCTTAATTCAAAAAGAAGAAAAAGATGAAGAAGGAAACCCCAGTTTTGCTTGTAGGGAGCTTTGATCTGGGTTAACAAAATCTAAGTACCGAGACCTCTCTAGTTAGCAAACTTGAGTAGGTCAGTTCATATATTCAAATCATTATCAAGAAAAATCACATAGATGATCAATCTAAATGGAATTGTAATGGTGCTGGTTGTACATTATTGGGTTTCACATATCTAACCTAATTGAGATGTATAAACAAACCATGATCCAAAAATCTTTAACTCTCTTTTGGACATCTTCCAATTTGAATGAGATTCTAGACAGGATCCTGATGCTGGATGGTCTATAGTGATATTTATGGATATAAAAATCACTTTCTTTAAATTCAAATTTTTGAAACTAAGGGACATCCCTTAGTTTGTTCTGAGATGATTGTCTAATGTTCTCATTCACCATAGAGTAGATATCATGTTCAAGTTTAAATCTATCATTGAATGTACTAAGATGTTAGAACATGAGGGGTTCTATCCTTAGTGATATTAATGATATTTTTGTTTGAATCTTTGCGAAATGTCAAATCAAAATCAAACTACAGTTTGACCTAGTCCATTATTGACTAATCTTGGATGTTAGAATTAGAGGGATTCTATTCTTGATAAAGTCTATGATGGCTTCCTCAAATAGATATAAAATTCAATTCAAGATATATCTTCACTTTACCATAAACTAGAATCGGATGTTAGAGTCTAAACAACTCTATCCCCATTAAAGGATCTTTCTATAGCATTGAAATTCAAAATCTTTGAAACTATATTTTCTTTAAATAAAATTGTTAAGTTTTGGATATTTTGATTAAACTCATTATGGTCTTATTCAAACTATTTAATTTAGGAGGAGTCAACCAATTCTTCGTTGAGTTTTTGAATCTTTTCCCATATGTCATTTTCATTGGGTTAAGATGATTAAAATTTAAACGATCACTTTCAAATATTATAAGAGAATATCAAATGAAAAATAAATCTTTCACTTTATGATAAAAATCAAAATTTTCTCAATCATTATGAGTATTTGATATTCCTTAGTGCTTTCACTATAAAGGATGCTCAAATATTCTCCTTGTTCTTCAACAACTCATGCAAAAGTTAAAATTTTCTAAGGAAAATTTTATCATGTTGCATTTAGTTCTTTCAGAACATACAAATAAGAACTCTAGAAAATTCATATTATTTTCTTTGAGTTAATCGAAACAAATTCAATCATAGAATCAATCTTTTATAAAAATTTTGCATTTCTTCTCCAGTGATTGATATGCTTTGTTAAGTCTTTACTTATTAAAGATGATCAAACTACTCTTCATTTGTTTTCCTCACATATGATGATCCGATATAAAAACATAATCCCTAGTGGATTATTTGTAAGTTATAAAGATCATTTATAATGAAGGATAAAATAAAATTTTATTCAAAAGATTTTCAAATCTTTCAATCTTCAAAATATTTTTCTTTCCTTTCTAGAAAGTGACATATATAAAAGCTTATGATCTCTAGTAGAACATTTGCAAGTTGTCAATGTCATTGGTGGTTGAGGGAAAATATTCAAAGGTTTAAAGAAATTAACTTTACCTTAAAAATTCACCACCCTAAAATCCGTCTTTAGGTCTAAGTTCGCTTTTACGGCATCCTATTGACTATCTGGCTTAAGTCTGCTCTTACGGCAGCAAATTCAATCTTAAATCCGTCTTTAGGTCTAAGTCGGCTTTTACGGCATCCTTCTGACTTTCTGGCTTAAGTCCGCTCTTACGGTAGCCAATCCAGTTTAAACCAGTCTTTAGGTCTAAGTCCGCTTTTACGGCATTCTATTGGCTTTTTGGCTTAAGTCCGCTCTTATGGTAGTCAAACCTGATTAAATCTATCTTTAGGTCTAAGCCCGCTTTTACAGCATTCTATTGGCTTTCTAGCTTAAGTCCGCTCTTACGGTAACCAATCCAGTTTAAATCAGTCTTTAGGTCTAAGTCCGCTTTTACGGCATCCTACCAACGTTTTGGCTTAAGCCCGCTCTTACGGCAGCCAAACCTGATTAAATCTGTATTTAGGTCTAACTCCGCTTTTACGGCATCCTACTGACTTTCTGTCTTATGTCCTCTTTTACGGCAGCCATTCAATTAAATCATCTTTAGGTCTAAGTCCGCTTTTACGGCATCCTATTGACTTTCTGACTTAAGTCCGCTCTTACGGCAGCCAATCCAGTTTAAATTAGTTTTTAAGTCTAAGTCCACTTTTACGGCATCCTATTGACTTTTCGGCTTAAGTCCACTTTTACGGCAGCCATTCAATTAAATCCGTCTTTAGGTCTAAGTCCGCTTTTACGGCATCCTACTGACTTTATGGCTTAAACCCGCTCTTACGGCAGCCAAACCTGATTAAATCTGTCTCTAGGTATAAGTCCTCCTACGGCATCCTATTGACATTATTGAAGTTAGGTATAAGCATCCCTAGTGGCATCCTAATCTTCATCCAGAAGTTAAGTATAAGCAACCCTAGCGGCATCTTCTATTCATTAAATTGTAAATCTTAAATCTGATCCTCTATGGTTAGGTGTGAGTTCCCACACTTAGGCTTCCTTTCCATATGATCTTCTGATCCTCTAAGGTTAGGTGTGAGTCCCCACACTTAGGCATCCTTTCCTCACGATCATCCGCTAGAGTTGGAGAACGCCCCTCGTGGCACCATCCTAGTGTAAATCTTAAATCTTAAATCTGATCCTCTATGGTTAGGTGTGAGTCCCCACACTTAGGCTTCCTTTCCATATGATCTTCTGATCCTCTGAGGTTAGGTGTGAGTCCCCACACTTAGGCATCCTTTCCTCACGATCATCCGCTATAGTTGGAGAACGCCCCTCGTGGCACCATCCTATTGTAAATTTTAAATCTTAAATCGATCCTCTATGATTAGGTGTGAGTCCCCATACTTAGGCTTCCTTTTCATATGATCATTTGATCCTCTAAGATTAGGTGTGAGTCCCCACACTTAGGCATCATTTCCTTACGATCATCCGCTAGAGTTGGAGAACGCCCCTCGTGGCACCATCCTAGTGTAAAATTTAAATTTTTAAACCTTCCAAGATTAGATACAATCTTTTCCATAGGTTGCTCCCTTTTCTTAGAAGACGCCCTCTAGTTTGTTGAGTTAGGTGTAAGTGTCCAATTGGTGGCATCCTTTCTCTTGGACTAGAAAGAAGACTCTAGTCTTATCAAAATCATTTTCAAATCAAAATTACATCAACTCTTACATTCCTTCCAAACTATATTCAAATCATTATATTCAACTTTTTTCATAAGACAACTTTACCATTTAGTCGTTATTTGCTAAATCCATCATTGTCATTATCGACATTTAAATAAATTAATCGATTCAAATCTTTCAATCAATCAACTCAAATTTCTATTAATTTTCAATATGATTATTTATCGAAATACAAATTCGTTCAATCCATATACTCAGATCTTTAAATTCAAACTTTAGTTCTAGTTGATCGTTTCGGTCAACGCCAATACGCACGATAAACTTTGGCAAGTTTATCATGCCTATTGGGGGTCCATTTGTTGCCTCATTATTCGAGGTTAATTTCCCCGGATTCAATTCTAGCACCTAGGTATTCGTAGCCTAGTGTAGATGTCGCCTTTAGAATTCCCTTAGGTTGACACCTAATAACATAGCACGGACTCGACCTTTTATTCAACCTAAATCAAAATCAATTCACATAAATTTTATTAAACTTCAAACTGAACTCAAATCGACTCAACTTCCTAATTCAATTTCAAACTCTACTCATCTCGAACCCATTAAAACCAAATCAACTCGTCTCAAACCCACTACTTTAAGTTTAACTTTATGGAATAAATTTACTGTTAAATCATATCTTTAATTAATAACCTAAACTAAATAATCTTAACACCTTAAACTAATTAAATAAGAGTTTAAAATCCTGTCCAAACTCCTCTTCCCCCTTAGTTCACGAACTGCACTCAACACGATCAGCCTCCTCTCTCGATTAAGGAGCTTCAGCCAATCTCCTCTCTATTGGAACGAACCGAAGACCTCAGCAGTTAACAAGCAATTCAAAAAATCCTAACTCCCCATGCATTGCAGTTCGCATGAACCAATCTCCCTTCTCCACTCTCTGCAATTCGCACAAAGTCCAGATTTCCCTCTCAACCCGTGGCTCTCACCCTCTCTCAATTTTCGGAAAACTCCAAGCAGAACCGTCCCTCAAGCTCTCATTCACGAACCCCACTACCCCTTTAACTGCCCGAATGAAGCCCGATGCCCCTTCTCCTTTGCTCTCTGGATTCATGAGAATTAAACACCCAATCCCTCTTCCATTCTATTAGCAAACTGCCCTCATTTGCACGAGAAGTCCCTAGGCACAACTGCCCTCATTTGCACGAGAAGTCCCTAGGCACAACTCCAGGTCGCACAAAAAAGCCTTCTCATTCGCATAGAGCAAATCTCCCATTCGGTACCATCTGATTCGCACGCCTTCTCTACAGTTCCGAATCCCAATATCCACGATCTCCCTCTCTGGATCGCGTGAGAAGCCCAGCTCGCTCTCTCCGGTTCGGTCCTCCCTGCAATTTCGAACAGCTTGTCTCTCTTACTCTCTTCGTTCATTCGCACATCACACAGAACAAACCGAAGCCCCAGCCCGCCTTCTTGCTCTCGGTTGGCACAGCACAGAGCCGGCTCTCCTCCTCTAAAATTCGCTCCCCTCCAGATCGCACAACTGCCCGATCTCCACAGCCGTTCGCAAAACTACCTCTCACACAGGATCCCGAGAACTCCCCCTTAACCCACACAAAGAGCCGAACTCCCGCTCTCTCTCTGATTTGTGAAGAATCCACGATCTCGCTCAGAGAAACGAAATTCCGAAGCCCAGGAACGATCGCTTCCTCTCCAGTCCGTCTCCCTCAGCTATTCGCAAGCCCCAAAAAACCGAAATTCCCCTCACTGTGTCTTTCTCTATCGTGTGAAGCTCAAGTCGAGTCCCTCTTCTTCTCCGGCCTGCTCTTTCCCTCCTGTCGATTTCACCCTTAGGAAACCTGTCGAGCCCTTGCAGCAGTAGCCATTATCCGATCAAGCTCAAGGAAGCCAAACCAAAATCTCTGCCTTCTTTACTCATGTGGACATCAAACTCAGGTAATCGGAGAAGTAATGAAGAGTTGTGGGAATTATTAGCTTAATATATAAATGACTTGTATATACTTACATATCAATTCTTCCCTTTTGACTATTTCTATAAATTCTATCATAACGGAATGTTTTTTATTTTGATTCTGGTGCCTGAGATTTTCAAAGTTTTGTTATAAACGATATATATATATATATATATATATATATTTTATTGAAAGAGGAAATAGTGAAGTTTTCCAAAAGTAAAGTGTATTGACTTTGAAAAGTAAATTTTGAGTTTTGGAGAGTGAAAGGTGTATGTCGGAATGCTAAGAATAACGGAAATGTGTTTGTATTAAGTAAAGCTTGAATGTGTGATCTTGATAAGTGAATTGTGTGTGTATGTGTATATGTCAAGAGAGGTTCATGTGTGCTTTGAGAGGATGAATTTTGAAAGTGAAAGGTTATTTAGAAAAGTGATGCTCGTGAAAAATAAAAAGTGATTTTTGGGAAAGAAGAATTGCATGTAAGTTTGAAAGATGAAATGTATGTTTTGAAAATGTGTATTGAAAGGTGATTTGCTTATATTTTGAAAAAGTGAAAGTGAAGTTTGTTTGTTGGTTAATAAAAAGTGATTTGATTTAAAAAGGTGTATTGTGTATAAGTTTGAAAGATGAAGTGTATGTTTTAAAGAAAAATATGTATTGAAAGATGATCTGCTTGTGTTTTGGAAAAGTGAAAGAGATTGTATGTATGTGATAAATGATTGTAGTGTATTTTGAAAATTAAAATATGCGTGTCGAGAAAGGTGTCAAGTTTGACTTGAAAGGTGAAATCTATGTGTATTGAAAATTAAAATGTTTAAAAGTATTTTGATAAAAGAAAAGTGTAGAGTATGATTTTGGGATGAGAGAAGTGTATGTGTGAAAGGTGAAGTGTTAGTTTTGTGAAAATTGTGTAAATTTGGAAAAGTGAAAGTGAACATTAGTAAAATATATAATTTGATTTCAAAAGTAAAGGTTCCAAAAGGCAAGCAACAAATCTGGTGTTCAAGCCCGAAGAAAGGTACGTCTTTTATGTTCAGTAAATTTCAATTATTTTATTATTATTTATTAAAAGTACTTCTAAAACCTGCTTCCTTGTTTTCTTCTCTATATTTGCATGATCTACGAGGAATGGTACCGGTCGAGGGAATAAAAGTACAAGGAGCTAAAGGCGTCAGTCACCTCTATCCAACCGGGTAGAGGTGCTACAGGCGGAACCACCGGGTCGTAGCCCCCGGTTACTGTGAGTATTTTTAAACTTAGGAAACCTTTAGGGACCCCTTGATGTGGTGTGCGTGAACCATTTTCTTAGGTCCCAGTAGTAATTTCAATTTTATTAGGTTTACTTTTATTTTCTTTTAGATCCTTAAACCCCTTTTACACACGCTCAAAGTCCTAGGGTTAGTAATAACAAAAATTTCACCCTATACAACAGTAGTGACACTTAAGGACAAAAATTAAGGACTGAGTCTTAGAAAACTTAGACTTAGGATGCATGCACATTTTAGGATAGAAATATATAACATAGAAAACTTAGTGACACCTCACCTTAGGATTAGTGAATATTTTTAAATTAAAATTCAATCAATTAGAAAACTTTAGCCAATAACTGACCTAGGACATATCAAAACCACATAACCTATTGCACACACTTAGATTTGTTTGCTAGGACAACCGACTCTAATTTTAGGTTAGGCCGATATTTATTTCTTTACTGTTGTGTGACGGGCTTTTTCTCGAGTTTCATTGCATGCTGGTTGTAAAATGTTGGTGTGTTTGTTTATTTATTTTTACTGCACTCTGTGTTGTGATTTAATTAACGATTAGATTACCTATAGGTTAGGAACGAGCTGGATTGTTAGTACGATTTTCTGTAGGTGGCCACACTCATGCAGGGCAGATGAAAAGGGGGTTAATTAATTAATAATAAATAAATGCTACAGGTGCTTTAGCTGTTTAGCCCCCAAATAAAGAAGAGTGTAGCCAAGTGTGGCTTAATAATTTAAATTCAATTGCATATATATAACTGCGTCGGATGATTTTTATTATAAATTGCTTAGGATAACCCTGCAGGTGGACTAGATTTTTCTTCCCTTTCTGTGAAATGAAATGTAATGTAAATATAATATATCAAGAGTCAATAAATGTGAAAGTGAATTTTGAAAGTGGGATATCACAACCAATTTGGAATCTAAAGAAAGTAGAATATACCTTAAAGGATTATTCTCTTTTATTTGGAAAGCCAAATTAGGATGATTCAATATCTAAATAGAAAAGAAAATATCCCTCATAGGGATGAGTTTCTTTTCATTTGGATATCCAGAACCCGACGGACCTGAGAAGTTCGTAGAAGAAGAAAAGATAGAATGAGAAGATTGAAGAAAGAAGATGAAGAAATAAAGATTCAAAGAACAGTATATTCCAGTTCAAAAATCACTTGCATCATTCTTAGGATTAGAATCCGGGTTTGTTGTCAGTGGTGCCCGGCCACTTTACTTTTCTGCAAATTCTGGGTGTAATATGGACATTGGTCATTGGATATTATAATTTTGGATTATTTAACTTGTTTGTTTATATTGTTTGTGCAGTAGCTTTTTTTAGGGCCCTTGCATGTCGTGTTTTGTTTTAGCCTGGATGCGAATCGGAGAGATTTTTTTCGTAAGGGTACGCTCAAAATTCTTTTACTTGAAATTATAATAAAATTTTTAGGCTCTCATAGTAACTCTAATGATCTAAGAATTAAGCTCGGGACCGCCGAGAGTCAGCATAAGCATATTAATACTTTCTCTTCCTTGTTAGGAACCTCCCCGCCTGCGGGTTCTGGCAGACCACCTGACCTATGAGGATGTAGTTCTGTCAAGGGGAAGTTTTGCAATCTCTAGGAAAAAACCTATTTTCTAAGCCTAATTTTAAAACTGCTTCATATTCATTTTATGCATTCGAGTCAATTAGCATGCATTAAATTAGATACAAATTAAAAAGAGTCTAAAATATTAATTGCATTTCTAGACATTTTTCACCCTACATAAGTTGAAGGGCCAATAAGGATCTGTCTTAGATGTCAGTCTTTAATTCCATAAATCATAAACAACATCCTTACCTGTAATATCAAAACTCTGCTCCAGGATCGTCCAGGACGATCTGGATCATCCTGGGATGATCAGTGGAAATTTTGTTCTAGACTTTGTCCAGTTTTGCTCCAGGTGATTTTCTGTACATATCGGCCAGGCCGATTTGGACATCGTCCAGGCCGATTGGCACTGTAGAAAATGTCGGCCTGAGAATAGTTCTGGGAACCGTCCAGGACGATCCAAAACGGTCTGATCGTCCTGGGACGATCTGGCGATCGGCCGGGCCGATCTGTGTATTATAAAGCTGATTTCAGTCGTTTTGAAGAGAGAGAAAAATAAAAAATAAAAAATAAAATATCTGAGGAGAGAGAAATTCGTGGAATTTTGGAGAAAAGTTGATTTTCGGACGACGCGGAGCCGTTTTTGTCCGAAGAGACTGTTCAGAATATTGTTGTACGCAAGGTAAGGCACATTCCGCCTTTCTCAATTTTCAGAACCGTCGAGTTTGGCGGTATTTTCTGTCCGGATTTTGTTTCCGTTACTGTTTTTCGTCTGTATCTTTTGATCGGTTCAATTTTTACCGCGTAACTTTCCGTATATTGTTGACGTGCCGAGTGTGCACATTTTGGTTATTTTCCGAAGATTTTTATCCGGGTATTTTTGATTCGGCGGAGTCTTTCGAAGACTACATTTTTCTGTGAAATTATAAATTCTCTGTGCAGTAGAATAAATGTTCTGGAATGTGATTATCTATATTATGTGCGAATTTGGTAAATTTTCTT
>NW_021319944.1:1668118-1695135 GCF_001605985.2 Dendrobium catenatum | reverse complement strand
AGGAACTGTCTTAGATGTCGGCCCTCAATTCCTTAAAACTTAAATAACATCCCTACCCATCTTTCATAAGAGACTGGACACATGATTTTAAAGCGCTTAGGTGGTTAGCTGGCTCCCCAATCCAGGCCGGGGTAAGTCCAGATTTGCATTTCATTAGTTAGGTTCGGGTCACTACTTTGTAGTACCCAAATTAGATTTAGGTTCTGAGGCAGATTCTTTTTAGATCTTAAGTCCTCACCCTCCGGGAATAAAATCCCAAATTTCTAATAAAATGTCAATTTAAACATAAAATTTTCTCCTAAAATGTAAAGCCCAACATAGTATAGATTGAGGTTGTCTCTGGGCTTCTCAGAATCTGACACCTCCTACTTTTCTTCCTTTGACCCGCTAATATATGTTCAACATTGAGCTTTCTTCTTGAAAAATTCCTACTTCTATTTCCTTGTCTTTTACTTTATACTCAAAAGGGTATGAAATCACTGTTTTAATCGAGAGTTTTCTTAGGAGCTTCTCTCCTATGATGTAATTAACTATAGGAGCTTGCTCCTATAGGGATTTGAGAACCCCAGACTAAAATAAACCTTGTTTTATTCGTATAAAATAAGAGAAGAATCTTTAGGAACGTAGATATTTTTAAAACCTTATTTCTAATTTTGAATAGACTTGTAGAATGTTATTATTATCTTTTCAGATAATATAATATTATACTTGTTATATTCAACTTTAGAAATAATGAATTTTATAAAATTCATTCTCACTTTTGGATATCTTGAAGAATGTTATGTTTGTCTTTTAAGATGATATAATATTTTTCTTGCCATATCTAAATAAAAGAATGAATAAATTTTTTTTAAAAAGCGTATTTCTATTTTTAAACATATTTTATAGAATTTCATGTTCATCTTTTAAGATGATATGTTATTCTTTGAACTATATTTGATTATAGAAATATCAATTTTCAAAACCCTATTTTGATATTGAATCCATTGTAGAATATTGTGTCAATCTCTCGAGATTGTACTTTATTGACAATGCAGTATTCGATTACAAAATAGGAGAAATCAAAATCTGCGTGGTGAGACACAATTTTTCCCACCAAGAACAAAGGATCCAGTCAAGACCCAAAGTAGTGAGATGAAAATTACCAAATTTTGACCAATGCTTCTGAAGCTCTCTGCTGCATACAGGAAAAGGGACATTGCTTCCAAGAACTTTGATGACCAAAGAGTTCCTTAGAATATGATAATTAGCATCTTCACAATCTGGATTCATAATTACTACAATACCATCCTCAAAGACCGGAGTTGATTTCATATCATAGTTAAGCCTTGTATGATGAGTTTTATTCCAGGCGTTCAAGAAATTACTCTTAGGATCTTCTCCTTTATCATTCATTGAACTTTCATAAATGTTTCTTAAACCAATATCAATCTGAACATCAGACTTTCCAGAAGTACCTTCAGAACCAAATTTCTTAGTACATCCAAATTGCAAATTGGACTTAACAGGAATTTCAGTACAAAGAGCAGAAAGTAGCATATCATCAAAATTAGATTTTTTATTAATTTCATCCGTGTTATTCGCATTTATCTCTGGCCATAGGTCAGAGATTGCATTTGAACAACCGAATTTGTTAAACGAAAATTTTCATTCCTGATGAAGAGGCTTCGGCGTCATTTTGCTTCAAATTTGCACTTAATTTCTGAAGTCGAGGAGTCTTGCAATATGGAATCGTTAAAATGCTCTTACCTTTTCCTTTAACAATTTCAGCATTCTTCTTTACCGGAGATTCAGTTACCTCTCTGATAATTAGAGGTCTCATGGACATTTTTGAATGAGCCTTTGTTGAATCTGGACGAAGAAGCGACGATTGGCGATTATCGTCTCTGAATAATCCATTAGATTTTCTAATATTCTTATTCTGCCTGCCGATAGGTAGTCGGCGGTCATCCGCCGTCATCACCAGAAGCTGGCGATGAAGTTTGCTGAAAATCCGTGAAAACAAAATTCAAATTTTCCGGCAGCTTCTCTCTAGAAAACGGCAGCTTCTCTCTCTAAAAAACCAATCAATTTTCAATATCATCAAGATGCTCAATGATAATGATCATTGAATTTTGAATTTTCCAAAGATAATTAATTGAGGTTTTGAAAACTTGATTTTTGAAAATTTGATCTGGATTATAAATCTCCTCTAAGCGAAAGCCATCATCATTAATTATATTATAAGAAACTGGAGTTTCCTATGAATACTCTCGATTAAAATAGTGGTATAAATTTTATTTAAGAATTTAAAGTTTTATATCAAATGAGGTAAGGGTTGGAAATTTAATAGGGATTATATCAAGGTTGAACACTTATTTATGGAGTCAAAGGAAGAAGGGTAGGAGATGTTTTATGATTTTGAATTACTTCTGAAACACCTCATCCTATCTTAAGTATTAGGCTTGAATTTAATTAAATGATATTTTAAGTTTAAATGGTCAATTGTTTTAGAATGTTTGGATTCAGTTCATGGAGGTTGAGGTCTTATAGGCTGAGCCTGCCTTAGAACCTAAGTCTAAATTCAAAAGTAAAAATCAGTGAACCAAACCTGGCTAATGCAATATAGGATTTTGACTTACCCTGGCCTGGAAACCACCTAAGTGCTTCAAAACTATATGACTGATCACTTATGAAAGAGTGGTAAAGATTTTAATTAGATTGAGTTTGAGGAGTTGAGGGAAACATCTAAAGCAGATTCATAATTGGCCCCTTTGACTTAATTTGGGTATTTGATGCTTAAGTAAATTTAATTAAAGTTTTATACACATTTAAATTAATTTCTAATGCAATGCATGCTAGTTGACTCGATTGAATGCTTAAATCAAATAATATGAAGCAGTATTCTAAAAAGGCATAAAAATAGATTTTATCCAAGATTACACAGATTTTCCTTGACTGATCTGCACCCTCATAGGTCATGTGGTCTGCCAAAATGCTTAGGCAAGGAGGATCCTAACAAAGGAAACAAAATGTAACAATTATGCATATCAGCTCCCAATGATTTTGAGATTACTTCTTAAAATTATTATAATTTCTATATTAACTTAAAATTTTTAATTTAATTAAAGTATAAAAATTTTAATTACTCCTTAAGAGCCTCAGATCTGGTTCAAAGCTAAATCAAAATCGACATGCAAGATCACCAAAAAACTACTAAAATAAGGCAATCCTAATTACAGATCAAGACATCAATAATAGTTAATATTTAAATTGAAAGTCCATATGGCAAGTGCCACTTAATATTACAACCCAAGGTCTGTAGAAAGTAAAGTGTTTAGATGCCACTAACAACATCCCGGATTCTACTCCTAAGACTCGAGTGACTTTGAGAAAGGGATCCTTCTCGTTCTCAATTTCTTCATTCTTCTGTGGCCTCCTTAGATTGTAGGGTATAGATATCTAAATGAAAAGAAACTCCCCCTTGAATGGGGTGTTATCTTTTCCTTTTGGATATTTGAAAACTATCCTAACTTAGCCTTCCAAATAGAGGACTCTCCGTTAAGGGATGTTCTCTCCTCTTTGGAATCTAAGTTAAATAGTTATGTATCCCTTTTCAAATGTCACTTTGAATCACAACTCAATAAATTTGAATCACATTTGATAAAAATTTAAATATATACTCAACACCAACAGGGTTATCCTAAATAATTAATATTGAATAATTACAAGTAGTTATATATTGAATTTAAATACTTAAATAAGCTACATTTGTAATCATATCATCGAGTACTGGAATTAAATAAATAATCATAACAACCATCTAATTCTAACAACCAACATGCAATGATAGCTCGAAAAACACGTCACAAAATAGAAAAGTAAACACCGGCCTCAGCTATATTTAGAAGCGGTGCCCTAGAAAATCATCTAAGTGTGTGTAATAGATTGTGTAATTTGGATATTTCCTATATCGGGTAATTAGTTTGAGTTGTGTAATGTTCAGGTTTGTTTAAGGTTGAAGGATGATTTAAGTTTGAGTTTAAGCATTATTGTTTTAAAATTGATTTTAAAATGTTATGGATTATCACCTTTGTTGAGATCGAGGCTGTGAAGTGTATTTCAGCTTATATGGGGTTAATTTAATAGCCTCGTAGGCCTAGGTTACCCAATGATAACTGGTATGATTAAGTGATTCGATTTGATTAAGGTTACAAATTTCTTGAATTTTAATTAATATTGCTTGGTTTTTTGTTTTAAAGTTAAGTTAGCATTTTTTATTAAGAATGGATTTTGGACAGTTAGTATTTTTATAAAATATTAGACCTTAAGACAATTAGTTAGACTATAAGTTTACTGGATTTGAATTTTTTTATAATTAGTGATGAAGGATTGAAGATTTGACTTGAATTTTGACTTAAACTTGAAAGGATTGTTGACTTTTTGGCTTTGACTTATTTTTGAAGGTTTGATATTTTTTAAAAATACTAGATTTTCATATCAGTTGAATTCCTTTGAGTTTTCTCAATTTTGATTTATCTGGAATTAGTTATGATTTTTTAAAATTTGTGTAATTATTTAAAATTTAAAATTAATTTAATTAAGCTTGTTTTTGTGATTTGACTCCAAATTTAATCTAAATTGTATGGAATCACTTCCAAAGGCCAGGAATGACCCACATGAATATTTTCATGAGATTAGAGTTAATTTAGAACTTTTATAATTTTAATTATTTTATTTAATTAATTATTTATTTTTACTAACACTTAAATTAATGTTAAATATAAAGTCTATTGATGGGACATTTATTTTTCCTATGTATAATTTTAAGATTTAATTTGGAATTATTATAATTTAATGAATTCACTAGACACCAAAAACAACTAAAATTTGATTATTTTTTTAATTTTCTGACCTAATCACCTCCATATCTAGTGAAATTCAAATAAAAGGTACATAATTTCACTATGTTTGTGGTTCCAAAGTTTCATCCCTATTAGGAGTGTGTACGATTTGCTAAGAAGTTTTCTATGTTGTCTAGAGCTTTTCCTTATTTTTTTTTTCTTAGGTGTTGCTTTTGTTCAAATGGGTTTAAAATTTTTGTCACTAACCCTAAAACATATGCAAGCACAGCACTTAAAGTACGCATCCAAATACTAAGAATTTGAAGAGTTATGAATTTTGAAAATTTTGGGTTCAAAATGGACCCATTGCTTTGAAAATTCACATCATAGAAATCCTTTGAACATTTTATCCTATAAAATTTATAGGTGATGCCTAAGATGTTCAAAAACATTTCACCAAAAGTTGGGCTGAATTTGACTATTTGATTGTGGAAAAATTAAGAATTTTGAGGATTAAAATTTTCAATTTGATAAAATTTTAAATACAACTTTATAGCAACCTAATCTCCCAACACCGGAAGTTTAGAGGATTCGTGTGTTGTAGATTTACTGCAATTTCAAATTAATGTTTTAGAGAAATGTTAGGATATCTTACAATCCTATGAATGGATTTGGATGATCTTGGGCATGTTGGAAAGGTAATAAAATTTCCTACAACTTTTATCAAGGCATTAAGAGCTTTTGATAGCTCGATGAAGTTCTTCTACAGAAATTATTTGTTCTCTCTCTTTCTTTCTCTCTCTTCTCAATTTGGGCGCTCAAGAATTTCAACAACCACTGTATAGGTTGGAGGGGCCTTATTTATAGATAGAGAGCATAAGTGGTAGCTGGGATGGGATAAAAAACTTCTGGGACTGAATATTTTGGAAGAGAGTGAAGGGCCAAGGCTTTAATTTGAGTCAACCATCATTCCTACCTCTTAATGATAGCATATGCTTCATTAGAGAGAGAGAGAGAGAGAGAGAGAGAGAGAGAGAGAGAGAGAGGGAAGTTTTATGGTATTACCAAGTATATATTCCAGCCACCAAAAACATGAGGATATGGATTTATTAGGTTGCTTTGACTAGCTAAGGTGGCAAAGCCACATAAGCATATAAATTGACTTACTTGACCACTTTGAATTCCAATGTTGATTGTTTGACCATTTTGACTGGTCAAACCAATCAAAAAGTATGATGTGGTATACAAGGTGACATGGGATGGGTCTTGAGTTTGCTTGGAAAGATTGTCAAGCCATGGGATTAGGATTTGAATGGATATATATATGATTTTGAGGGGGTTTGACCAAGTCAAAGTGATATGACTTGGTTAATTAACCATGACTTAACTCCAAAAAAATTTGATATGTTTGAATCATTTTTTTTAAATATATTTGAGGGCTTGAATGGCTTATTGGTGATCTCAAGGTTTTGGAATGCTATTTTTATCAAAATGACTTATTTGAACCCTAAAGGGCATTTGGTTCAACTCTAGTTGACTTGGTCAACTAGGTTTCTCCATGGGCTAGGGTTTGGTCCAACAAGTTTGGTTTGATGTTTGAAAATTTTTGGATGTGGTTCCAAGCAATTTGGAGATCATTGGATTTGAAATAGTTATTCAATCCTTTAAGGGGTATTTTGGTCATTTTGACCCCTAGTCAACTAGGGGTCAAATTTGGTCCACCAAAATATAGTTTGAAGTTTAACAAATAAGGATTAAGGGTTTCAAAGTGATTAGAATCATTAGAGAAAGCTCTAAGGTCAGAATTCACTAGGTTACTGGTCTAGTGGCATATACCGTAAATATTAGAAGGTTTTATAGCCTTTGCATATGGATTAAGTTTATAGGTCTAAGGACCTCAAAATTGGTTCAAATTTGGAGGGTTTCCTCTAGAGACATGTCATATTAATTTGTAATTGATAGACTCTAAATCAAAGGCCATTTAACAAGAGTTTGAAGTGGTTTAAAAAAAATCCCTAAAAAAGGTGATAAGGCCTTTGAACCTTGGATTTTGGTCTAGATTTCTTGATTTGAATTTGGTTTTGAGTTTGAATGATTAGATTTGAATTCTCCAAATCATTTATGATCATTTGAGTTATCAAAAAATGGTTGGATATGATTGAAGCTAGATTAGAGGCAGGATCAATGCTTTAACTAGAGTTTGGGAAAAGTCTTAGTGACCTTATACAAAAAATGAGGTCAACAGTGAGTCCCCACACTTATGCTTCCTTTACTCATGATCATCCGCTAGTGGTGTAGATGGCCCCTCACGGAACCATCCTAGTTTAAATATTTAAATCCAATTCCTTAGGATTTGGTGTGAGTCCCTACACTTAGGATTCCTATCCATATGATAATCCAATCCTCTAAGTTTAGGTATGAGTTCCCACACTTAGGCTTCCTTTCTTTATGATCATTTACTAGTCGTGGGAAACTCCCTTCATGGCACCATCCTAGTTTAAATATATAAATTTAATCATCTATTATCAGGTGTGAGTCCCAACACTTAGGCATCCTTTTCATATAATCATCAAATTCTTCAAGGTTAGGTTTGAGTCCACACACTTAGGCTTCCTTTCCTAATAATCATCTGCTAGTATTGGCGAATGTCGCTCGTGGGAGCATCCTAATTTAAATATCTAAATATTGTTAATGCTCTTAGACAAAATAAATATCTAAATATTTAGTGATAAAGGTAACAATTCAAACAATAATAATTATCATCATCAAAGAAACATACTTAGAATCCTAGGTTTCAAAACGAACTCCTCTCTCCCATCCTCTCTTCTTTGCACGATGCCAAGAGACAAAGCCCTCATCTTCCTCCCTTTCTCTCTTGTGTAAGGGACCCTAGCTTCGACTTCTCTGCCCTAGCCGATGTCGGTAATCTCCTCAACTAAGAGTAAACATTTTCTACCTCTTCTTATTTTCATCATCTTCCTCTCAATATTTATCTATCTCCTTCCTATCTTTCCTTATCCTCCATCTTCCTCTTCCTTTACTTTACACTAATTTTAAGAAAAAATAAAAAAGGCAATGAGAAATCATGCCTAATGCTTCTTAAAATTAGAATCCAAAGACTAGGGTTATCTTAAAGGTCTTGCAAACAAAATATACTTTTACAATTTAGTATTTTCTTTATTTTTATTATGTGATGAATTAAATATTACTATAGTTATTTATGTCTTGATGAAGAATAGATTTGGTTGCAATGGTTTATAATTGTGATAACGTGTTTCTCTTGAAATTTGGATACTTTGCTTGTCTATTCATGTGATTGCAGATCTAATAGCTTTGTTAAATTCAATACTAATTTCCTTTTGGAGTAAGTTCCTTATAGAGGTGTTTGGATTTAATTCTTGTGGAAATGTTAGAATAAGACCATATCTTATGAATTTATTTAGATCAATAAAGTGAAAGTGGTTGAAATGTATATACTATGCATGAAAAAAGAAGTACGTGTTTGATGTTCACATTCTTCTTTATCCTTCTCAGATGTGTAAAAAGAGAAATGGATACTTATGTTGACATTTAGTTGTAGCTAGTGAATATTAACTATATATATATATATATATATATATATATATATATATATCCTAATGTTTCCATAAAGTGTCAAATATCAATTAAGGATATGACGAGACATATTCCTCATACATGGCTATATTAGGCTGAATAAAGATCTCTCAATCAAATCAATTAAAGATATGATGACACATGTGGAGAGAGTTTTCTATAAAGAAAGTGTCTAGTTTCTATAGAGATAAATTCCTTTGTTTTTCAAAATTTTCAAAACACAACCTTTTTCCTTGATTCCAAATTATTGTTATAGAAAGGCGGCTGATGGCCAGCAGCCATCATTAACGTCGTCAGCGAAGTCATAACCTAATGGTGGAAATGTGGTTCATGACATACAAGGAACCAGAGATAATGACAGGAAAAGATGACTCAGATCCTTGCTTAGAGCAACCCTTATGAATCCCCTCGTAAACTCACCCTCACAAGATCCTCTCTCTCTCCCTTACTCTCCCTTTCTTCTTGGCTCTCTTAGGTCAGGACAACAGCGAATGATTTCCTCTTGAGAACATAAGAGATCTTTTTAAACAAGGGCTCCAAAATAGCCTAATTAGCAACTAATCATCAAATATAATCTCGTATGACCAATTCAAATTTAGCTCAATCAACCAAGACGATTTGGAAAAGTCTGGATGATTAGAAGGTTACTTTATTTAAATTGCATAGAATGATATGATATCATCATATATGATTAGTTCAAGTCATCTAATATCATCCAGATCATTGCCTTGGATGGATGTTTGGATGATAGAAAAATAACTAGATTGTCTAGGATGATCTCACGATCATCCAGGATGATTAGTACAAAATGAAAAATATTATCCAGAATATTGCCCTGAATGGATGTCTGGATGATGGAAAAAATAACATGATCATCAAGGACAATCTCCTGATCATCTCGAATGATTAGTTCAATTCAGTACATATCATCTAGAGCATTGCCCTAAATGGAACCAGACCAATTTTTATTTGTCCATGAAGAACTAAGGTTTGTTAACTGATTGTCCCGGATGATCCTATGATTGTCTAGGACAATATGATTGAGCAATCAAACCTTAAGTACTTTCCTTAATTATTAAATTAATTTAGGCATAATTATGCTGCATTGTCAAGGACGATGTCCTGAACGATGTCCAAAAATAAAATAAGCCTAAATAGATATGGCAACGGATTCTATATGATTTAAGCCTATCATTCTGGATGATGCAAATATAGTTAAATATGATTCTCTTAATTTTGACTGCCTTAACCAGGATGCCCTAATTAGGGTTTATATTCATAATTGACTATCCAAGATAATTTCTGGATCATATTTGATGATCTGATCAAAATAGAAAACTCTAACCAACAGATATAATTTTTCCCCTAAGTGTGTGTGTGGAAGGTTATTTAGCATCAGGATCCATAACTTTTACAATTGACTCAAGAAAGGGTAAAAGACACTTTGCACATGTTACAAACTAACTCAGTCCTAATCTACCCAATCTTGAGCTGGTTTAATTTGCAATTCAATCTTGTGGACCTGAAATATTAGTAGACAAGACAGTCATAGAAAAATAGAAATGTTTACTATCATAAAATTCTATTTCCTGAAATTAGATTCACAACAATCTTCTCCTTTTTGATGATGACAAATAATCAAAATAAAATAAAACATGAACAAATAAAATAGTATGATGAAACAAACTCAAACAAACACTACTCCCCATTTTGACATCACAAAAAGGAGGAGTAAAAAAAAGTAAAGGAAGATGAAAAAGAAAAATGAAAGCAAGGTTTATTTTTTAAATCAAGGCACGAAATGATAAATTCTCCCTCTGATTGAATTTAAAAAATCTGCAAGAATAATGAGTTAACATCATCAAAATCCAAAATATGATAGAATAGGTGATCCTTTTAGCCCTAGCTCAGACTTCTCTCAAGGCAAATCGTCTTTTGAAAACAATAGATCTAACTCAGAAAAAAAAAATTGATAAGAAAAAGAGATCCATTCACAACTTGGTTTAGAAAAAAATATCTCATAGCATAATATTCTAAAGTAATTTGTCACAATCACAAATATCAAAATAAAGCCTTTGAAAATATCAACTGACTCGTGAATTCTTCTAAGATTTTAAAGATTGAAAGCGAAAAATGCTTGCTTTTGCAAGCTCATTTTATTTATCTTGACAATTGACTGGTGCTCTTTACATATATTTTGATTTTTTTATACACTTTGTGTATGTTTCATTTTTTTTGTGGTCATTGCGCATCTTTTCATTTTCTTTTCTTTTTGGGGCTCATTTTAAGCCCTTGACATTTTTGCAAGAAAGATCCCATTCAAAACTTTTAAACAATCTTAGTTGTAAGTGTATCTTCCAAATATTAGAGAAAAAAACTCACTCTCTAATATAGGGATGAATAAATCACAAAATATAATCAAATTCATATGATAAATACAACGACACGATTTCAAAGAATTCAAAAGTAATATAAATACTTTGAACATTATAAATACAAGATATATTACTATAGCAAGATAGAAATGATCTCAATTGCAAAGTCCAGTTGTTAATTTGGGATAAACTTTTATTTAAAAAAGAAAATTACACTGCTAAAAGAGCTTAGAGAGAGGGAAACAATATCGATGTTTCTCCCTTGAACTAATTTAGAGATGTCAAATATTGGCTACAAAGTTTTCAAAAAACCAAAAATAAGGCATGAAAATATCACTTCAACAATGATCACAAAAAAAAAGAAGAAAAACTAAAATAACATAAATAAACACGAAAAATAAAAGCAAGTGAAAGTGAAACAAACAAATCTGAAATAAACAAAAGAAAAGAAGAAAGCAAGAAACAAAGCATAAAATTCAAAATTCAATAAATATCAAGTTCATATATATATGTCAATACCACCCAATCTTGTCCTTAAGATGCTGAAAGTGTCAAAAGCTCGTGGTTCAGTAAAAATGTCAGCCAGTTAATTCTTAGTTGTCATATGGTGTAATTCAATGTCTCCTTTGGTCACATTGTCTCTAATAAAGTGATGCCTTATGTCAATATGTTTGGTCATAAAATATTGGATAGGATTCTTTCAGATATAAATGGTACTAGTGTTATCACAAAGGATTGAAATTGTGCCAATAGGTAATCCTAAATCCAGTATTTGTTGCTTCTGCCACCTCGCTCTGTTGAGGGGTCCTAGGAGCTGAGAAGTTGTGCCTAATCCTCTTATCCTCATAAAAGTCTCCAAATCTTTCATTTATAAACTATCACCCATGGTTACTATGTACGGTAAGATCTCATAACCTAACTTTTTTTGAATCCAAGTGGAGAAGGTTCTAAACTCATCAAAAGACCCACTCTTATTAGACAAAAATTTAATCCAAGTAAACCTCAAGTAGTCATCGATAATCACAAAACCATTGACTTTTCCCCCTAAGCTGGTAGTGCTAATGGGTCCAAAACAATCCATTTGAAGGACTTCTAAAGGTTTAGAGGTTATAATGTCCTTAATGAAATGGAAAGAGGATTGATCTTGCTTCCCTAATTGGCAGGCATCACATAGGTGGTCTTTGGTAAACTTAAGTTTGGTGACACCTCTAACAAGGTCCTTTTTGGTCAGTCTTCTAATGGTTTTCATATTGGCATGACATAACCTCCTGTGCCACAACCAAGAATAACCAGCAATAATTTTTAAACAAAATGAAGTAGAACATTCAATATTATTTAAAATATGCATGTAAACATTGTTGATCCGCTTTCCTTGCAAAATAGTGTAGTTATTCAAGCTAATAATGCATGTATTTGACAAAAATTTTATAATGAAGCCCTTATCGCATAACTAACTGATGCCTAGCAAGCTGTGATTCAGTTTATCTTTAAGCAAAATATTTTCAATCAAAATGTTCTTAAAGTTTCTGATTATACCTGCACCCACCACTTTCCTGGTGGCATTGTCTCCAAGAGTAACCTTGCCTATAGCTTTGGCCTTTAGTGAAACAAATTAGTTTGCATCTCCATTCTTGTGTCATAAGCATCCACTATTCAGGTACCACATGCTCTCATTAGGCCTTTTGTTAGAGCAAGCCTACAAAAATATTAAACGTCAAATTTAAGAACCCAAACAAGTTTGGGTCCCTTCTTATGAAAAGAAGAATGCAATAAAAGTGTATTATGATGTTGATCATTTAATTTAGGTCTTCACACCCAATGTGTACTACGATGAATAATGCAAGTATGTGAAATGTGCCCTAGCATGCCACATGAAAAACATATAACACCAGGAAAAGGATTTAGTAATCTTTACTAATTAAAAAACATTTCAAGAAATTATGAAGCAGCAAATTTAAGCAATTATGAGCTGTGAGCCTCCATATATCCAATTATCCTATGCTCCCACGAGGTCTTTGGTGAGAGCACACCTACAAAACTCAATAACAGTCATATTTAGGAATCCAAACTGGTTTGGGTCCCTTATTAGGAAAAGTAGAATACAATGCCGGTGTGGTATGCTGTCAATCATGTACCTTTGATCTCCACACCCAATGTGTACTATGGAAAAGGATTTCTTAAATGGTTCGAGTTATAATGCCTCTTCCTAGGTCTTGGCGTTTGATCAAGAGTAGGCGTCATCCAAGTTTTCTCAAGTGTATCTAATTCATTTTTAATCTTCAAGTTTGTATTTTTTAGAACATCATTCTCAACCCTCAAGTTTTTCTCTTTCTCTTTAGATTTCTGGAAATCGGATTGAAGAGAGGTGTGTGAAACTTTTAATGCTTCATTCTCATCAATTAATTCTAAGTGATTTTTGTTCAAATCATCAAATTCATCAAGAATAGTCATGTGATTAGAATCAATCATTGAATGATCTTTAAGAATAACTTCATACTCTTTTTGGATGCTTTCAATGAATCATGCTCAACAATAAACTCAGAATGTTTTTTATTCAAAATATTAAACTCATCAAGTAAAGACATATGATTGTTTTTAATTTGGAAGTGGTCTTCCAATAAAACTTTATGCTCTTTTTGAAATTCAAAAACTAAATTTTCAAACTAGCAAGTGATTTCTTAAGTTTAATATATGATGCATAAATTTTCTCACAAACTTTAAGTAATTGTTCATAACTTAGTTCGCATACCTTTACTTGGTTAGATTGACCAAGATGATCACCTGCCATCAAGCACAACTTTGTTGTCTCCTCCTCTACTTCAGTCTCATAGGAGTTAGAGGTAGAATCTACCCAGAATTCCTTTTGGAACCACTTTTATCCTTCTTAAACTTGGGTTTCTCTTCACCCTTCTCCTTGCTTGAGTGATCCTTAAGTGTAGGACAATCAGCTTTGATATATCCAGGCTTCCTATATTAAAAAAAATCACATCAAAAGAACTTTTAAAATTTTTGCTATCCTTACATTTTTTCACTTCTGAAGTGATTGTGATTCCTCCTTAGAAAGCTTTTAAATTGCCTTGTAATGAAGGCAATGTCATCACTTTCAGTCCCGAAAGAATTTGTACCAATATCGTTATCTTTCAGTGCCATAATTTCTCCTTCTTCTTCTCAGCTGCATCAAGTTGTCTTTGGTTAACCCCTTGCTCATAAGTAATGAGTGACCCAAGCAAGTTATTAATAGAATAAGTATTCAAATCCTTAGATTCAGTAATTGCAGTAATCTTAGCATGAAAAGAAGAAGGCAAGCATCTCAAAATCTTTTTGGCTCTTTCTTAATTCGTTAGCTCTCTTCCTAAGGCATGCAATGGGGTGACAGTTTGAGTAAACCTAGTATACATGTCAGAAACCGATTATGCAGGTTTATATGAAAAATTTTATAGTCATGCAACAAAATATTCAACCTAGATTTCTTAACTTCATTTATTCCTTCATAACTGATACATAATCTATCCCAAATTTCCTTCAAGTATTATGGGTTGAAACATGCATATAATCTTCAGATTTCAAAGCATAGAAAAAATTGTTCAAAGCTTTTTCATTTAGTTGCACTAAATCCGAATCATCAAAAGTCCATTCAGTAAAAGAAAGTTTAGTTTTAATGTCATTAATTTCATGAGATAGAGGTGAATAACCATCTTTAACAAGCATCCACATGCGATAGTCAATAGATTGTAAAAATATAAACATACAAGTTTTCCAAAAATCAAAAGGAATATTGTCAAACAAAGGTGGTCGGGTAATAGAATACACTTCCATAGTATTATGATTACCAAAGTTAGCCATTGATCAAAATTCAAAAGTATTCAAAAACTCAATTTTATGAATCCCACTCTAATAGCACTTAAAAGTTCATCAGGATTGTTAAGCCCTTGTGAATTAGTCCCGAGGCTAACCAAGAGGGGGGCGAATTGGTATTTTAAAAATTTCTCCAAATAGAAACACAAGAAAAACTAAACCAAGATTTACCACAAGAGAAATAAAGTGCAGAAATTAAATGCGGAACCAATAATAAGAAAGAACACACTAAATTTTATAGTGGTTAAATCAACTTGACCTACGTCCACTCCCTAGAGGCACCGTCCGAGTATTGCATTAAACTCAGTGTCTCTCCTTTGCCCCCACAACAAGGCAAAGAAGCTCGTGGATAAACTTCTTTCCACCAACCCCAATAAGGTATAAAAACCAACTTCTTTTGCTTCCTCCTGAAGCAGGTAGAGATCCCAACCCTTTTGCTTCCTCCAGAAGCAGATAGAATCTTGATCAGTTGCTGAAGTAGACCTCTCTAAAACCACCAAGCAAATAGGGATGATGACCAGAGAAGATAACTCAGATCCTTGGTTGGTGTAACCTTTATGAATCCCCTCATAAGATCCTCTCTCTCCCTTGGTCTACTTCTCCTCTTGGCTCTCTTAGTTAAGGACAATAGCAAAAGATCTCCTTTTGAGAACATAAAAGATCTTTTTAAATAAGGGCTCCAAAATAGCCCTAATTAGAAATTAATCATCAAATATTATCCAAGATGATCGATCGATCGTCCCGTACGATTAGTTTAAATTTAGCTCAATCAGCTTGGACGATTTGGAAAGGTTTGGATGATTAGAAGGTTACTTTTTTCAGATCATCCAGGCTAATAGGATATTGTCTGGTACGATTAGTTCAAGTCATCGAATATCATCCAGATCATCACCCTGGATGGATGTCTAGATGATGGTAAAATAACTACATCATCCAGAATGATCTCATGATCGTCGGAGCTAATTAGTTCAAAATGATGAATATCATCCAGAACATCGCCCTGAATGGAAGTCAAGATGATGGAAAAATAACTTGATGATCCAGGACAATCTCCCAATCATTTTAGTACATATCATCTAGATCATCGCCATGAATGGAACCAGGCCAACTTTTGTTTGTCCAGGAAGAACTAAGGTTTATTAGCTGATCATCCTGGATGTTGTTACGATCATCTAGGACAATCTTGCAATCTTCTAGGCTGATATGATCGAGCAATAAAAGGTTAATTGCTTTCCTTAATTACAAGATTAATTTAGGGATAATTCTGCTGCATCGTCCAGGATAATATCTTAGATGATGTCCAAAAATAAAAGATACCTAAATATATATGGTGACTGGTTCTTTTTGATTTGAGCTTATCATCTTGGAAGATGCAAATATCACACAAGATGATTCTCTTAATTGCGGATGCCTTAACTAAGAAGCCCTAATTAGGGTTTTAATTTTTAACTGATAGTCCAGGATGATTTTTAGATCATCCCAGATGATGTGATTAAAATAGAAAACTCTAACCAATAGACAGAATTTTTCCCCCAAGTGTGCATGTGTGCGTAAGGTTACATATCATTAAGAAAGCGTAAAAGACACTTGATGCATGCTACAAACTGACTCAGTCATAATATACCCAATCTTGAGCTTGTTTGATTTACAATTCGATCTTTTGGACCTAAAACATTAGTAGGTAAGGCAGTTGTAGAAAAATAAAAAATGTTTGCTATCATCAAAATTCTAGTTCCTGAAATCAGATTCCTAACACAAAGGAGGTTGGTGTGAATCTTTGGTACAAGTCGCCTTAAATTAAATTAAATTTTAAAGAAGAGGATATGGTTTTAACAGATGATGGTTAAGCTATAAAATTGAAAGAGTCGAATGAAATTTTGAATTCTAATAAGTTGGTGAATTCTATGGTTGTAAAGGTGTTTAGGAGAGAGGTTCCCTCTCATGTTGTGGCTTGGGAAGTGAGAGATCACTGGAATCAATTTGGCCAGTTTCATGTTACTACTCTTGGAAGAGGTTGGTTCTTGAGTTCTTTCAAATCAGTTGAAGTCGTATAATTTATTCTTATAGTTGGTCCAAAGTATCTAAACAAACACATTATTGGAATGGATAAATGATCTCCTGAGTTTTCTCCGTTGTCTATGAAAGGTCTTATTTCTCTTATATGGATTAGAATGCCTCTTTTGCCTTTACAATGTTGGTATGAGGAAAATATGGCAAGGATTGCTTCTATGGATGGAAAATAAGACACACACACTTGGGGGAATTTTTTGACTATTTTAGAGTTTTCTTTTTCTCACATCATTCGGGACGATCCCAAAATCGTACTGAACTATTAGTTAAAAATAGAAACCCTAATTAGGGCATCCTGGTTAAGGTAGCCATTATTAAGTGCATCATCTTGGATGATATTTGTATTGGCAGAGACGATATGTTAAAATAAAAAGAATCAGTCGCCAGATCTATTTAGGTAGCTTTTATTTTTGTACATCATCGAGGACATCATTATGGAAGATGCAATTAATTTTACCTAAATTAATCTAGTAATTAAGTAAAGTAATTAAGGTTTTATTTCTCGATCATATCGTCCTGGATAATCACAGGATCGGCTAGGAAGATCAGTTCAGAAAACCTTAGTTGTTCCTGGACGACTTAACATTGGTCAGCCTCTATTCATGGCAATGTTCTGGATGATACACACAAATTTGAGCTAATCATTCGGGACAATCGTGAGATCGGCGTAGACGATCAAGCTATTTTTCCATCATCCAAATCCTATTAAGTACAATGTTTTGGATAATATTATGCAACGTGTACATGACGATATCTTATTATCCTGGATGACATGAACAAAAATCTTCTGATCGTCCCAAATTGTCTTATCTGATTGAGCATAATTTATACAGGCTTCTTCGCCTTACTGTGGCAGCAAAAGGAGAGTCACAAAGTTTAGTGCAATACCCGGAAGGGGCCTCTGGGGAGTTGACATAGGTCGAGTTGATTGAACCACTATAAATTTATGTGTTCTTTACTATTGCTTTTTTGACATTTAATTTTCACACTTAAAATTTCTTTGTGGTGAATTTCGGTTTGGATTGAGTTTGTGTTTTTGATTGAAAGATTTTTTAAAAATACCAATTCACCCACTCTCTTGGTTAGCCTTTGGCTAGTTCATAAGGACTTAACATCCCTAAAGAACTTTCAAGTGGTATTAGAGCGAGATTAATAAAATGAGTTTTTAAAAACTTTTGAATTTTTATCTATGGCTAACTTTAGTAATCGTAATACAATGAAAGGATATTCTATCACACAACCACCTTTTTTTAACAATATTCATTTTAATTTTTGGAAAACACGCATGTCTACTTTTTTACTATCGATTGACTATCGCATGTGGATGCTTGTTAAGGATGGTTATACACCTCCTTCTTATGAAATTAATGGAATTAAAATTGAACTTCCTTTTACTGAATAGACTTTTATTGAAAGATATTTAGTGCAACTTAATTCAAAATGTTTGAACTATTTTTTCTTGTGCTTTGAAATCTGAATATTATATGTGTGTTTCAACTTGTGTAATTGGTAAAGAAATTTGGGATATATTGTGTATTACTTATGAAGGCACAAATGAGATTAAGCAATCTAGATTGAATATTCTATTACATGACTATAAACTTTTTATATGAAACCTTCTAAATTAATTTCTGAAATGTATACTAAGTTTACTCAAATTGTCACCTTATTGAATACTTTTGGGAGAGGCTAACTAATTATCAAAGAGTAAATAAAATTTTGAGATGCTTGCCTTCTTGTTTTGATGCTAAGATCACTTCAATTATTGAAACTAAGGATTTGAATACTTATTCTATTAAGAACTATCTTGGATCACTCATTGCTTATGAGCAAGGAGTGAACCAAAGAAAACTTGATGCAGGTGAGGGAAAGAAGGAAAAAATTATGGCACTGAAGGCCAACAACACTGACACTAATTCATTCAGGTCTAAAAGTGTGATGTTGCATTAATCATGAGGTAATTTAAAAGCTTTCTAAGGAAGAATCACAAGTACCATAAAAAATGGAGCAAAGGGAAGGATAGCCAAAATTATAAAAGTTCTTCTGATGTTATTTATTTTGAATGCGGGAAGCCTAGACGTGTTAAAGCTGATTTTCCTACACTTAAGGAGCACCCAAGCAAGGAGAAGGGTGAGGAGAAACACAAATACAGGAAGGATAAGAAGCAGTACCAAAAATCTTTCTGGGTTGATCCTGTATATGACTCATCTGAGACTGAAGCTGAAGAGGAGATGAAAACTTGTGCTTAATATTTGATCATCTTGGTCAATTTGATCAAGAAGAGGTATGTGAACTAACCTATGATCAATTACTTGAAATTTATGAGAAAATTCATGCATCGTATAAGAAATTTAAGAAAACACATGCTAGTTTGAAATTGGAGTTTTTAAATTTGCAAAAAAAGCATAAAAGTTTAAGTAAAGATCACACTCTACTTGATAGTAATCATATGACTTTACTTGATGAATTTGATAATTTAAATAAGATTCATTTTTATTTGATTGTTGAGCTTGATTCCTTAAAAGCATCTCGCACCTCACTTGAATATGTTTTTAAATCTTATATTGAAGAATCTGAGCATATGGAGCACTATTTGAATGTTGATAATACTATATTAGAAAGTGCTAACTTGAGGTTTAAGGTTGAATTAAACACACTTGAGAAAAATAGGAAGACAACCACACTTGATCTAAAGTCAAAACCTAAGAAGAGGCATTATAACAAAAATAGAGTAATGAATCCTTTTCCTGGAGTTAGCTATTTTTTATGTGGCATGCTAGGACATATTTCACACTCTTGTGCTGTTCACCATAGTGCACATTGTGGAGACCTAAATTGCATAATTTACAGCATATTACATGCTTTGTATTCTTCTTTTTATAAGATGAGACCCAAACCTGTTTGGGTTCCTAAATTTGACGTTTAATAATTTTGTAGGATTATTCTTACAAAAGGCCTCATGAGAGCATGTGGTACCTGGACAGCAGATGCTCATGACACATGATTGGAGATGCTTGCAAATTTATTTCATTGGAGGCCAAGGCTAGAGGCAAGGTTACTCTTGGAGACAACACCACCAAGAATGTGGTGGGCGCAGGTATAATTAGAAATTTCAAGAACCTTTTGATTGAAAATGTTTTGCTTGTAGATAGACTAAAACATAACTTGATCAGCATCATTTAGCTTTGCGATAAGGGATTCATCATAAAATTCTTGGCAAATACTTGCATTATAAGCTTAAATAATAACACTATTTTGTAAGAAAAGTAGATCAATAATGTTTACATGCTTGACTTAAATAATATTGAATGTGCTGCTTCATTTTGCTTAAAAATTGCTACTGATGATTTATAGTTGTGACACAGGAGATTACATCATGCCAGTATGAGAACCCTTAGGAGAGTGACCTAGAAAGCTCAAGTTAGAGGTATCCCCAAGCATTATAAGCTCAAGGTTTACTTTGATTTGATTTCTATCACAAAAGAATGAGTCTTTTGATGAGTTTAGATTCTTTTTCACTTGGATTCAAAAAAAGCTAGGTTGTAAGATTTTGGCATCCATAGTGACCATTGGGAAGAGTTTGAAAATGAGAGATTTTGAGACTTCTATGGGGATAAGGGGATTAGTTATAACATCTCAGCTCCTAGGACCCCTCAGTAGAACTGGGTAGCTAAAAGGAAAAATCGAACCTTAGTTGATGCTACTAGAGCCATGCTTGCTGAGTATTCACTTCCAAAATACTTTTGGGCTTAAGTGATAACACAGCTTATTATGTGATGAATTGGGTGAATGTTAGAGTCAAACTTGATAAGACACCCTATGAGATCCTTAAGGGTAGGACACCCAACATTTCCCACTTCCATGTCTGTGGCTGTAAGGTTTTCATTCTTAATAATGGGAAGTCACACTTAGGAAAATTTGACCCAAAATCTAATGGAGTGTTCTTAGGATATTCAAGTGTGGAGAAATCCTTTAGGGTGTTTAATAAGAGGACATTAGTGGTGGAGGACACTACTCATATTGTGTTTGATGAATCTGATCTTAAAAAGTCTATAATTTAGGATGATGATGAAGTTGAAATTTTAGAGAAGAAGGTAAAGCCCCAAAATACTGAAGGAGTAGGTGAGATTACCCAATAAGTAGAAAAAGTAAATTTGGAGAGAAGGGTTTAACATACACACACCTTTCCTAGAGATTGGAGATATTTCTTGAGTCATCCTAAAAAAATTATCATAGGAGACCCTTCTAAAGGTGTTAAAATAAGGCATGGACTTAGGAAGGAAGTAAACTACTCTATCTTTATTGCAATGATTGATCCCACCAACATCAATCAATCCCTTTCTGATGAGTTTTGGATCTTAGCCATGCAAGAGGAATTAAACTAATTTTTTTAGGAATGATGTTTGGGAGCTTGTAGAAAAACAAAAGGAACAAAGTGTAGTTGGAACAAAATGGGTCTTTAAGAATAAAATGAATGATTATGGTGTGGTGGTTAGGAATAAGGCAAGATTAATGGCTAAGGGGTACAACCAAATAGAAGGGATTGATTTTGAGGAGTCCTTTACCCCAGTAGCTAGATTGAAATCCATTAGTGTGCTACTAGCCTTTGCATGTTATAAGAGATTTAAGATTTTCCAAATGGATGTTAAGAGTACCTTTTTAAATGGGGTAATAAAAGAATATGTGTTTGTAGAGAAACCCACAATTTTTGAGAGTTCCTAATTTTGAAATCATGTTTTCAAATTAAAAAAGACCTTATATAGATTAAAGTAGGTACCTAGAGCTTGGTATGAGAGGCTTAGCACATTCTAACTAAAGTGGGAGTTTGTCAAGGGAGTGCACCCTTTTTCTACGAAAAGTAGGATATGAATTACTCATTGTTCAGATCTACGTTAATGATATACATTTTTGATCTTATGATAAAAGGCTATGTGATGATATTTTAAAAATAATGAGTAGGAAATTTGAGATGAGTATGATAGGAGAATTATCCTACTTTTTGGGATTTAGCATAAGACAACTGGGTGATGGGACCTTTGTAAATCAATCAAAGTACATAAAGGACATCTTGCAGAAATATGAAATAAATTTACCCAAGTCAATTAATACTCCCATGACCTCTAGTGTTCAGTTGGATAAGGACCCAAATGGAAAATCAGTTAATCGAAAGAAGTACAGAGTGATGATTGGATCTTTACTTTACCTAACTACTAGCCAACTTGATATAATATTTAGTGTTTGTCTCTGTGCTATATTTCAAGTTGATCCTAAAGAATCCCACCTGACTATAGATAAGAGAATTCTTAGATATCTCTTAGGGACCAAAAACTTAGGAATCTTTTATCCCAGGTATAGCACTTCTTATGAGATTATTAGATATTTTGATTTTGATTTTAAAGGATATAAGGTGGATAGAAAAAACATTTCTAGGACTTTCCAATTCATAAGACAGTCTTTAGTCTCTTATTTTAGTAGAAAGTAAAACTCTATTGCACTTTCCACTGTTGAAGCTGAGTACATTGCTTTAGGGAGTTGTGTGGCCTAAGCCTTTTGGTTGAAATAACAAGTTCTGGATTTAGGATTACCTATAGGCACAATTTTGATCCTTTGTGATAACACTGGGTCATCCGCATTTCTAGGAACTCTATCCAATATTTAAGGACTAAGCACATTGACATAAGACATCACTTTATTAGAGACCATGTGACCAAAGGAGACATTGAGTTTGACCATGTGGCAACTGAGAATCAACTGGCTAACATCTTTACTAAACCACTGGCCTTCGACACTTTCAGTACTTTATGGACCAGATTGGGTGTGATTAACATAAATGCATAAACTTGATTCTTACTGATTTATGATCTTTTATCTGTTGTTTGTTGTTTTCTTTTTGATGTTTTTTCCTTACTATTTTTTTTTTTACTTTTGATCTATTTCACTTCTATTGATTTAATTTTCTTCATTGTTTTATTTTTTATTTTAATCACTGTTGAATTGATATTTTATGCCTTATTTAAAAAAAAAAATTGTAGTCAATGTTTGACATCTCTATATAAGTCAATGGGGGAAAATAATGTTGATTGTTTCCTTCTCACTAACTTCTTTTAGTGTTATAATTTTTTTTCTAAACAAAAGACTATCTCAAATTAACAACTGTACTTTGCAATTTATATCTTTTCAATCTTGCTATAATAATTTATCTTATATATATATAATGTTCAAAGTCTTTATTTTACCTTCAAATTTTTTGTAATCTTGTCGTTGCATTTATCATGTGATTTTTTATTCTATTTCGTGATTCATTCTTTCTTATATTAGAGAATGAGTTTTTCTTCTCTAATATTTGGAAGATATAATCACAATTGAGAATATTTAAGAATTTTGAAAAAGAGATCTAGCTTGCAAAAAAATAAATGAAAAAAAAAGTAGCCAATGATCCCAAAATCAAAATATGCGCAATAATGCCAAATTGAAAAGAAAAAAAAAAGTGAATCAAAAATCAAAAGATGCGTAAAGAGTGCCAATCAAATTGACAAGAGACATAAAATGAGCCCACCAAAAGCAAGCTTCTTCTCTTTCAAAATTTTTAAATCTTAGAAGAATTCATGTGTCCCTTGATATTTTTCAAAGGCTTGATTTCAGAATTCATTATTGTGACTAATTACTTTGATATATTATTCTATAAAATATCTTTCTAAAACCAAGTTTTGAGTGGATCTCTTTTTCTTATCCAATTTATTTTTCTAATTTAGATCCTTATTTTCAAAAGATAGTTTCTCCTGGGAGAAGTCCGAGTAAGGGCTAAATGGATCAGTTATTCTACCATTTTTTCAGATTTCGATGATGGTAACTCATTGGTTCTTACAAATATTTTAATTGAATCACATGGAGAATTTATCATATTCAAGTTTTGATAAAAAAAAAACCCTTTTTTTGTTCTTTTTCATGTTCTTCTCTTTTTTCAATTTTATTTTTGTTTTTCCCTCCTCCTTTTTATGACATCAAAAGGGGAAGTAGCTATTCTGTTCTATTTTTTATTATAGTTTGTACTATTTTTTACCTTTTGTTTTGTTATATTTTATGTTGGTTAAACTAGTTGAACTGTGTTTTCATATTATTTCCATTAAATTTCTTTGAAAAAATTCATTTTATTTTTGTGTTTGCCATCATCAAAAAGGGAGAGATTGTTGCAAATCTGAGTTAAGGAAATATGATTTTGATAATAGCAAACACTTATATTTCTCTACGACTGCCTTGCCTAATAACTTTTCTGGTCAACAAGATCAAACAGCAATTTGAACCAGCTCAAGATTGGGTAGACTAGATCTGAGTCAGTTTATAAACTTTTCCTTTTCTTGAGTCTATTATAAATGATATAGTTCTTGATGCTAAGTAACCTTGCTCACACACACTTGGGGAAATTTTTTTGACTATTTTAGAGATTTCTATTTTTTCTAACATTATCTGGGATGATCCCAAAATCGTACTGGGCAATCAGTTAAAAACAAAACCCTAATTTGGGCATCCTGGTTAAGGAAGCCATCATTAAGTGCATCGTCCTAGATGATATTAGTATCGGTCGTGATGATATGCTCAAATAAGAAAGAATCAGTCGCCAGATCTATTTAGGTAGCTTTTATTTTTAGACATTATTTAGGACATCGTCCTGGATGATGCAATGCAATTATGCCTAAATTAATATGGTAATTAAGAAAAGTAATTAAGGTTTGATTGCTCAATCATATCATCCTGGATGATCATAGGATCGATCAGGATGATCAGTTAAAAAAAACTTAGTTGTTCCTTGACAACCAAACATCCGCTAGCCTCTATTCAGGGTGATGTTCTGGATGATATGCATGGATTTGAACTAATTATCTACGATGATCGTAAGATCAGCCTAGACGATCAAGCAATTTTTTCATCGTCCAGAAACCTATTCGGTACGATGTTCTGGATGATATTATGTGACTTGTACTAATCATTTAGGATGATATCTTATCATCTTGGACAATATGAACAAAAACCTTCTAATCATCAAAAATAGTCCTGCCTGGTTGAGCATAATTTCTATTAATTATACATAATAATATTTATATCATCCTGGATGATAAAGTCTATTTGTTGCAATTAAGAGCTATTTCAAAGCTCTTCTATTTAAGACCACTTGTTCTACCCAAGAGAGTGTCTTTTGCTGCTATCTTGACCTAAGAGAGCCTAGAGGAGAGGGAGAGAGGGAGAGGGAGAGAGAGTGGATCTTATGAGGGGGAGTTTATGAGGGGTTTCTCAAAGGTTAGTCCAAGCATTAATCCATGTCATCATCTTTTACTATCTTCCCATATCCTTGGAGGATTCAAGAGGTCCACTTTAGCAATCGATCAAGGTTCTCTGCATTCTTCAGGAGGAAGCAAAAGGAGTCAGTTTCTCTTCCTCACCGGTGTCGGTGGAAAGGAGGTTTTGTACAAGCTTCTCTGCCTTGTTGTGGGAGAAAAAGGAGAGTCACTGAGTTTAGTGCAATACCCGGAGGATGTCTCAAGGGAGTGGACATAGGTCAAGTTGATCGAACCACACTTTCCGCTTTTTCTGTGTTCTTTACTATTGCTTTTTCAGTATTTAATTTTTGCACTTTAAATTTCTTTGTGGTGAATTTTGGTTTGGATTGAGTTTGTGTTTTTGATTGAAAGAATTTTTAAAAATACCCCCCCTCTTGGTTAGCCTTGGGCTAGTTCATAAGGGCTTAACATCCCTAACAAACTTTCAAAATCAATTGCATGTTTACACTAGTTATTATGAGCGCTATAATTTTATTTTAATTACTTGTTGTTTATTCTCCTATTAGACTAGTAGGTTTCAAAATATTTAGGGCCTATTAAATTTTAAAATAAAAATTCTAACCAACCGTAAAACTTATACAAACTAAAATTATTTAAATAAATAATTATTTTTTAATTAGTAAAAAAATTGACCCTAAACTAAAACAAAAGACATATAAATGAATATTAAAATCATAAATAAATGAATATGATTTGATAAAATATTAAAAATTATAAACTAATAATAACATATAATAAGATTGACATAGATATTAAACATAATTATAAAATAATAATAAATAATATATAAACACTCAATAAATACTACTTAAGTATATATATTATAATGATTAATAAGAACTCGATTAATATATATATATATGATTGAATAAAAATGGAAAATATATAAAAATTTGTAATAGGCTAAATATATAAATCTAAAATTAAATTCAGAAATAGATCAAATATTGAACTAATAATGAAAGAAAATTTCATAAATCATTAAAATTTTATTAAATCATCTAATCGGATAAATAAATAATTATTTTTTTATAAACCATTGAATAAATAAATAATGACTAAAAATATTACTTAAAACAACTTAAATATTCAATCATTTTTAAACTTTGATAATTAAAATCAAACCTACAAATGAACTTAAAAAATATTAAAGACATTAAAAACTTAAATTTAAATATTAAATTCCCTTGACCTTTCAAAATACTAAACTTAATCAATTAGAAAACTTCAACTAATGATAAACTTAGGATATCCCTATACCATAAAATTTAATGCATACACATAGATTTATTAGCTAGGATTATTGATTCTAGCTTTAGGTTAGGATGGTGTTTACTTTTTTGTTGTTGTGTGATGAGATTTCTTGTGATATTCACTACATGTTGGTTATAATGGTTCATGTGTTTATTTATTTATTTATTCCTATAGTATGAGAATTGATGTGCTGAGTGATAGAATACCCTTAGGTTTAGAACGATCTAGATGATCAAAAATTTTTTTGCAGATGGCCGTGGTCATGTAGGGCTAAAATCAAGGGGGGAAAATTAAAGATTTAAACTGACATTTTTTCTATAGGTGCAAAATGATAATCTCCGTTAAAATTAAAAGGGCATGGATAAATGTGCCAGGTGAATTTAATTTAAATACAAATATATAACTTTTAAGGATTATTTTATTATAACTACTTAGGATAATGTTGAAGGTTGTCAAGATTTTCTTTTATGTTGAGTTATAATATAAACATATTTGAAAGAATTATAGCGTGAAAGTGATTTCAAATTGTAATATTACAACCAACTTGGAATCCAAATAGGAGAGAATATCCCTTACATGAATGTTTTCTACTATTTGGAAAGCCAAGTTAGGAGGATCTTAATATCTAAAGGGAAAAGAAATACCCCTTCGAGGATGAGTTTATTTTAATTTAAATATCTAGACCTGATAGA
>NW_021319944.1:1664395-1668018 GCF_001605985.2 Dendrobium catenatum | reverse complement strand
GCAAGCTGCAGTAGATTTCGGTTAAGGTAGAGAGCTGATGTTTGAATATTATGCTCAAGAGAGAAGATCTATCCAAAGGTTCCAGCCACTACCCTTCTTGTACAGCAACATTTTGGCCCTAGGAGTGAAATCTCCATAGGACCAAAATGAGAACGTGGGACTGGAGGGGCCGGCCAAAACTATAGTTCTTTGGAATGAAGGATGGAGCAATCCATATGGCTTCATGAAGGATGAATCGGCCCATGCAAGAATAGTGACGGTAAGAAACATTTCTTTCTTTTAAATCAAATGCTACACTTTCGGTTTATAAAAAATGAGATAGCTGCAATACTTTTCTATCCTTGTAGATTGAATGAATTTAAATGTCCTTGGGAGTTAAATAATTTTGCATATAAGTTCTCAAATCCAGCCATATATATATATATATATTTCTTATCTCTGTTAATATGTGTATTTCCAGTCATTTGTTGCAAGAGATGTGAATAGGGCTTGTACTTTGCTGTTGTCATCCGTTATGATCGTTGTAACACAACATAAGGCTGTAATAGCTCTTTCTCTGCTCATCTTTAATATTTATTAATCAAATCCTGTATATTTTACTTATGCGGCTTGTAGCTTTTGGTCTTCTTGAGAGAAGAACGTTTGAACCAGATGGCTTAGATGCAGTAATTTGTTGGAAATAAATGGTGGACAGTAAACCGATACAAATAGCTGCTTCTATAGAGCAGCTTTTGTGATTCACTAATTGTTTGCATTAGTGTTCCTATCACTTTCCTGTTAATTGATGATTAAGGTTTGGTACGTCAATTTGTACAAATATAATGGAAACCAAAGGTTCAGCATAAAGTAAATGAAATCCCAACTAATATTGTCATACGCCTTGGCAATATCAAGTTACAAAATAACAATACCCCCTCTAATCCTAACATCCAAGTATTGAGTTAACTATTGAGCCAGAAGAATATTCTCCATAATAGCCCTACCTTTCACAAACCCCATTTGAAAAGGTGAAATAATTTTAGGTAGAATCGAAGATAAATAATTCGAAATAATTTTAGAGAGTAATTTGCTTAAAAAAGTACAAAGACTGATAGGACAAAAATCATTCCACGTTTGAATAGATTTACTTTTAGGAATTAGCACAAGCGAAGTAGAAGTAAAAAATTTTGTAATAGGGTTACCCGCAAAAAAGTTCTAAAGTAGCAGAATTAATATCATCAGAAATAATAAGCCAACTTTTCTGAAAAAAAAAAAGAGTAGTAAAGCCATCAGGACCTGCTACAGAATCACTATTCATCCCAAACACAGTCTCTTTAATTTACTCCAAAGAGGGAGGATTAGAAAGGAGATCATTATTATCATTAGATATAAGGTTAGGGATAAATAAGTGATCAATAGCCTGCACAGGAGTAAAAGTTTTGTTGAAATAATTCTTAAAGTAAAGCTCAGCTAAATTAGCAATCTCAACATTGTTAGCAGAATAAGAACCATTCTCTCTTTGAATTTTGTCAATACTATTCTTGATTCTTTTTCTCTTAGTTAATGCATGAAAGTACTTAGTATTACTATCCCCCTAAACCAAATGCTTAACAGCAGCTTTTTGTTTCCAAACAACCGCCTCCTGAGCTTGAAAGTAAATAAAGATCAAGTTTAGAATGGTTTAATAAAGAACAATTAACATCAGACGGGTCATTTTGACATAAGTTTTTATTAAAAGCAACACAGTCTTCAGCTTGTATAATATTAAAAAAAATATTTTTGAAAACATTGTGATTCCACCAGTTCAGTGCTTGTTTCAACCTCTTAAGCTTAAACCAAAGCCTTTTTATACTAGTAATAGAATTATCAGGGTGTAAGGGAGCTTGCCAATAATTCTTAACCACATCAAATAAAGTATTATTAAGTAACCACATATTTTGAAATTTGAATTGAGAAGTAGCATTAATTTTGCCTACTGTTGATATTGATCAGTAAAGGAGAATGATCAGACAAGGTTCTACTGAGATGCTGAACATTAGTAAGACTAATAGTATTAATCCAAGAATCATTAAAAAGCACACGATCAAGCCTCTACAAAAGGTGACCCCTGTTCCACATGAATTTATTACCAACAAAACCAATGTCAATCAAATTACAATGCAATATCATGTTATTAAAATCAGACATAGAGCGATAAGAAGGGACCAAACCACCTAACCTTTTAGAAGGCGAAGAAATAGCATTAAAGTTCCCTCACACCATCTAAGACAAGTTACAAATACTATGAAAATTATTAAGCTGATCCCATAATAACTTCGTACAATAAAGAGAGGAAGCAGCATACAAAAAAGAAGCACAACAATGAAAATTAAAAGCCTCAGTGTTGCAATGCATAACTTGAATAAATTCACCAATAATATCAATTTTAATAGAAATTTTCCAAGGAATCCAAATTTTATTAGAAATATTTGGAATAACATGATTGAAACCAAGAAAATGAGAGGTACTAGCTAACCTAGATGTAGGGATAAGTGGCTCAAGCAATATAAGAATAGAAATATTATGAATACGACAAAAAAATTTAACCCGGATCTTAGAGGACGGGCAACCAATGCCCCTAACATTCCAAATAATTATATTAAACATAAGAAAACAATTAAGAGAAGTAGTTGAACGAGTATTCTGAGAAGTATTTCTAGTTGGTTGTAATGTAACATGCTTGGACTTGCGCCCCCTTTTACTCTGAAATTTAATAAAACTAGTATCATTATCATCAGAGGCAAAACATCTAGCTATGGTCATCATTTCCTTAGTATCAGAAAGAGTATCACTATTATAATTAGAGGTTGAAAGAGTTTTACAAACACTATGAAATTTAGGAACATCATCCTCCATAAACCTGCCATCCTCATCCTCTATTTTAGAATCCTTCTCAACATTTACTTTACACTTGGATGAAGAAAATAGTTGCTGGTTCATCGCACCAATTTCTCCCTCCTCTAAAGCAGTATCATTCTTATCTCTATCACTGACCATCAATGGGGTATGAACATTAATAATCGTCTCAATATCCTGAACATTTAGAGAATTAGAAATCATAAATTCATTAGCATCAGTTATATTATGATTGATAATGCAAGAAGAATATGGAACTATATTTTGAACGATGTTCTCAACATTTCCCTCACATTCAGTGGAAACACCATTAAGTAAATAAATAGAATTATTATGTAAAATATCAACTCCCTGTTTTTGAGGAACAACAGCAATAAATCCATCAGTAGGAACCAGCACGGGTCCAACCAAGGGGCTCTCAGTTGGCAGTTTTTCAGTAGGAGCAATGTCAGAGATTGTTGCAAAGGGTTTTTTTAGGACGCAAGTGAGGGTTTTTACAAAAACATTGATTCACAGCATGCCCGTGCATCTTACCAAAAGAGCAAAAGATAGGTAAGTTTTCAAAATCAACTTTTTGGAAATAACCTTTCACTTTAGAACCAATCCAAATTTAAGTTGGATGTTTCTTAGAAACATCCATCTCAACCAAAACCCTAGCAATGGATAGACGGGACACTGAAGAAGCAGCTTGATCAATCTATAAAGGACGACCAAAAATGGAAGCCAAACCAAATAATATTTGATGATTA